>NC_081203.1:1042408-1332408 GCF_902713425.1 Acipenser ruthenus | reverse complement strand
GTAAATGAACACAGGAAACCATGACTGCAAAATACTTTGCTTGAGGAAGAGTATCTACTGGACAAGCACAGCAAACATACTACAGTTTGTTGCCACTTCAAAACAAAAACCAAACAAAACAATATATACGTTTCAACAGACGTCCTTCTTATTATGTTAACAGCAAGGAGGGTCGAATCAAAACACTACTGAAAATGATTCACAGTGATAGCAGATTGATGCTTATTAATTATAAACCCGCCAGATACTACTGAAAACAACAACCACAAAATAAAATAACTGAACGCTAGTTCTTGAAAGAAATGTAAAATAAATATATAAAAAACTTCAAACACGAATTGGAGGAACATTCTAGCAACTTCTTCAGTCCTTTCCATCAATTCATTTAAATGCAAAACCAAGAGAAACTGAAAAAACAAAGCTTCTCCTGATGCTAAAATGCTCAATTTACTGACAGGCAAATGGCTTCATGCTGCCACTTAATCTCATTTCTTGCATAATGCCCTCTAATTAGCATATCAAAGTGAATTAATACTTCTAGGGCATTAGCAATGGGAAAATCTGCTCCAGGCCCACAATAGCAGTTAGGAGAGTGCCAAGAAAATCCTCAGCAACCCAGCAAACACTTTGCATTGCAAAACGCTCTACTTACTCCCTCTGAACGCTTTCTTGTGTTTTTTTGGTTGTTTTTTTTTTTAAAACCACACAACGTTTGCTACTGTTCTGTTTAAAAAAAGAAATTAAAAAGAAAGAAAGAAAGAAAGAAAGAAAGAAAAAGTTCTCCCGGTACCACAAGTTAGCAGACTTCTTAGTTGGAGGCCAAGTGAAATAGCCTGACTGCTATTTTGCAAAAGCATTTTTTTTACTCTAGAAAGTTTATTTATAGTAAAACAAATATGGAAATTATAACATTTTTTTTTCTAATTCTCCACTCATTAAGTTCTCCAGTTAAAAAGATATGTTGTTTCTGTTCCTGCAGGTAAAAGCACTGCATGCCTTGGTCACCTAATACCCTGGAGCTGTTAAGCTGTTCGTACACTGCAGAGAAGCTGCGCTCCAAGTGAAATTAGCACTTCATTTCCGAATCACAAATGCTACATAACATTTTTACACAGTCAGAATCATAATGGCACTACAATTAAGCTGTCAAAAAGCATCTAAGAATCGCGCTTGCTCTTTAATCGAAGATAGCGAGTGTTTTTCTTTTTTTTTTTTTTATTTTGCTTCGCAAAGATGTACAAGCGAAACATTTTTTTGTTCTTTTTTTTTTTTTTTCCCGCTGTTACTATTTACATGGTTGCCAAACAAACATTTCAGTTTCAATTTACTGTTTAGGAATTTAAGCCGTCATTAAACTAAACAAAACACAACACTGGTTTGTCTCTAATCCTCTTCCAGTTTTTTTTTTTTTTTTCTGGGGAGGGGGTTTATATTTATTGAAAGTATTAGTGCCTGAAAGGATGACAATCATTCATAAAGAATTAGATTGATGCGATTGTCACTCCTTTCCCTTTTGAAGTCAACGCTGGGAGTTGAAAAGCATTTTTGAAAATCAGTCAGGATAAACATTCACCTAGTGCCAAAGACTTCTCCGGTTTATGAGGTAAAGAAGTGATATTTATGTCAAGCTTAATAAAGTTCAATAAAGGTGAAGGACTGTCCCACTCCAAAGCATGATCAATCACACAAATCTGTATTGAATTTTTCCCCTCTTCATTTTGAGTTTGTCATTTTTAATACCAACTAATGCAGTCCAGAGACTTCCGTTTCACCCGAGTCTGTACAGAATAATTACCAGCATATATTATTTTACCATTTCTATAATCAACCTAACACACAAAATAATATAGTTGCCCAAAATATATTGCAGTTTTAGGTTTTGCATTTTTTATCCTAGTTATACCATTATTTTAAAAAAGCCAAAGCTTTATAGATACACAATAAGCCTTGTAATTATGAATGAGCCATGATGTAAATACATAGAGTGTATACAGTATGCAGCTTTTCATATATGGAATAATAATGGTGTCTATACAGCTGCAGATCTAAATAGTCATAAAAAATAATTTAAATAACTTTCCTGTGTTTTTTAAAAAATTTTACAGACAGAAATAGACTAATATGGACTGTTGTATGTTTGGCAAATCCCATATATTTTACAATACATTGTTTCATAGATTAATTATACTGTACATTTAGTGATCCATAATATACTGGACTATCTGAACCCATTTATACTATTACACTATGTTTTTGTATTGCAATATATTTGTGTTTCCAGAAAGGTTAAAGAACTGATAATGCATGAACATGGACAAGAGGTCAGTATCGACACACTCCCACACTCCCTCCCAGGGTTTTGTAAGAGGAAGGTGTATTATCAGGTGCATCGCTTATCACCTGTATAAGAGGATGTCATTCAACAGAGTCGCTGAGAAAACAAACACAGCTTTACTCTCATAGTGCAAATCTACTCAATAAACACAAAGAGTGCAAACACTGTTTTACTGGGCTCTCAAAAAAAAAAAAAAAAAAAAATCAGGAAGGTCAGTTCGTAACCCCTCGCTCGTTCGATAGGGTTTAGCATTACTGGGGTTAAACCAAAAGGTGATAAATTTAACAGATTATCAGTGGGGAAAAAAAATAAAACGTGTTTGTTCTTTCAATAAAGCTCCTGAACACACTGTGTCAAAGGGATTACCACAGCTTACAAACAGCTCGTCTGGTCTCCAATCGTAAACAAGTGCATTTAAATAATGAGCAAGCCTACGGACTGAATGCACATGCATATTAAATACATTTCTTAATATAATAAGGCATATGTGTGTGTATGTGTGTGTGTGTATGTGTGTGTGTGTGTGCGTGCGTGCGTGCGTGCGTGCGTGCGTGTGTGTGTGTGTGTGTGCGTGCGTGCGTGCGTGTGCGTGTGCGTGCGTGCGTGCGTGCGTGCGTGTGTGTGTGTGTGTGCAGATAATGAATGCATTTGTTTATGTCGGTGTCTGTCAGTGAATAAACAGAATGGATTTTCTCTGACCTGATTTCTAATTCTACCAGACATTAAAGCTTGAAGGCCCTAAACACGGCCATGCCAGCTCTAGCTCTGCACAGCGTTATTGTGAGTTATTCTACTGGACAGGCTGAATTCACAATGTTTTACTGTTTAAGAGTTTCTTCGTATTTTTCATAATAACTTCTATATAAGTACCATTATGAAATGTAAGGAAATGTGATGATGCTACTTACTTAAAAACATTTAACATACTACAGTTTAAAATGAGCTTTATAACCCCCACCACCATTCAAAATAACATCAGTTTATAAAACATTGTTTCAATTAAACGTCCAATCAATGTCTTAAAATGCAGTGGGAAAACAATATGAAATGCATTACTGTACACACATTTTAAATATATATTATATTTTATATAACCCCATCTCCAAAACAGCAGCTTCATTTTTTTTTTTTTTAAAGATCCTCTTTTTTTTTGTTACATTTTTGTTTCGCTTCTCTGTGCTACAGCAGAGCTTGCATACGACACTCATAACCTCCTTCTGCTGCAGGCAGCATCAGGAGTGACATTGTGGCACAGATAGGGAAAACGCAAGTGTGCCGGAGGTAAAGGGAATGCACACAAACCGGAACGCCAACAAGGTGTGGATTTGAATAAAAGTCCAAGAATACGAATTAAAAAAATAAACGACAATAAGAATATAGTACAACGGTCCTCAGTGACAGGAATCTCATCTGAGTATAAAACTGGAAATGACTGTGGGGCACACGGCATGCAGATTCTGCAGGCTGTCACCCGGGGCTAACACATTTAGGGATCATTTTCCTCTCTCCTCGACAGACATAAAGAACACCTCAAGCAGGCCGAGCAGCTCCTTCTCCTCTCCCCCTCTGGACACCTCCCGCAGTCGAGAAGTTCATTAAGTTTTATGATCTTCCCCGAGTCACTTCGGCTTACAAGCCTCACAAGACCACAAATCTGGCAAGCCCATCATGTGGGCCATTAGGAAGAGACAGTGAATGAATGGCATTTAGGGGTTGTGGTCTGTGATGGCAATATATCTTGCTTTGTTTGACAGCTGTCATATACATATACATGTATGTATGTATGTATATTTATTTTTTACAGTGGGTCTTTAATAAGTAATACAAGAAAACATGCCTCCTGCCAGAAAAGCATTGTTGGTCCTCTTTGTTATTGTCAGATCTTGACCTGTGCGAGGCTGACAGGAGGAGGTCTTTGAAAATCAGACTTTTCTTTGTCACAGTAATTCACCTGAACAGTCTGGCTTACAAACAAACAGAAGCAAAGCGGCCATGCTGTCGCGCAGGCCTGAGTGGCACCCTGGTTATTACTTTACATTCAGAACGAAAACATCATTTCACAGCATGTGTAACAGTATTCTGGCTACGTAATGATAAAACACTACAGTATGTTAAAACGCCATTCAAACTATTTAGAAAATACATAGGAGATGTGACTACACTGTATGCTTGCTGAGCATCCACATTTTTCTTTGTTATTTTCCTCTAATGCATAACAGCATAGCCAGACCACTTTGCAATCAGTCATTAAACAGCATTCAATTGCTTGTTCACATCAACAATATATATATATATATATATATATATATATATATATATATATATATATATATATATATATTGATATATTTAGATATATATAATATTGTAATCATTCAAAACATTCTGCTACCTTGTGTTTGCATAAAAAAATGGTTTGTTAAAAAACACACAAAAAAAACTATAATTCCTCATTTTTCCTTTACACTTCAGTGCTATAGTTGTCCTAAAATACAACCTGCAACCTTATGCAATACGTTCTACAACCAAGCAACTCTCCAAGCCCGACTAATTAACTTTATTCCTTCTACACCTCTGCGACATCCCTCTATAAAAACGTAGCCGACAGCCCAGTAAATGAAAAAAAAACACTTTCTCGAAATAATGTAAACTTAAAACAAGAGTCAACTGCCAAAATCCATATTTAAAACCTCCTATTTTAAACACGTTGGATTCCGTTGCAACACTCTGGGCAGGCTTCAAACCAGCAAGACTGCTCTGTTTGCACTGAACTCACCTCTTGAACTGGAGCTGGCGTGCGTTTCCAAACAAAAACGCTGTGGGTTGAGCCCACACTGTAAACCGACTTATCTCAATCCGCATTTTCCTTTCCTCCAGAAATTAAGGAAACGTTTTTTTTTGTTTTCTCTCAACAGTTTGAAATATACAAGTGGTCGGTACAGTGGTGTTTTCGATTCTGTGGAGGCATTCGGACGTGCAACGCTCTGCTCATTTCACCAACTCTGTACTTTTTAAGGGAGGAAAATGCCAGCTGTTGTTAGGGTGAAAGATATATCCATGTATATTAGCATCGCCCGCATAATGAGGACCTCAATGAAGAATCGGACTCGGATACAGTAACGCATGTTAATCCCTAGTGGCTTCACCATCTTTAAATCTCAAGACCTCGTTCCCCTGATTTCTGATATCATGCTGTTTAGACGCATGCAATTCTCACATAATCGATAGTGCCCATCGTCTCGGTATCAAATACTATAATTGATCCCATGTATCCATAACACATACAAAAAACTAAAAGGAAACAGAAATTTAAAAATCCACTGTAGATAGCCCTTACTAAAAAAAAAAAAAAACGCTGAAGTGCTTCATATATTATTGCTGTATAACCTATATTTGTAATGTGTGTCAACAGGCCCTGTGCTATTGTTAAATAACTCAAGAGGCATTCATAAACATTAACTATGAAATCAATATATTACACCCTATTAGTCAGCTCTTTTTAAGATCCTAAACAAAACAGTTAACTTTTTTATCTTTTCACATAGCATTGCTGTTTTCTTAAGGGTTTGTTTGTTTGGACGTTTTTTAATTAAGCTTAAATCTATACTTTAAAACATTAGGGAATTTTCTGCTACACGGCAATGTAGCTAAAAACGATAAAATCAGCAAATTAACAATCTATTTACTGGACAGTTTAAAGAAGAAAAAAAATATTGCCATACTTTTCGAAACAAAAACAAATACTCGGTATAAAATATTTACTGATGCTATGATGACCAGTGTAGTTTATATTTAAACACTATATTTCAATACTTTATTTCAGAATTGCATTAAATATATGTACGTGTTTCCATATACTTTATATGAACTTACCGCTCTGTAAATGATGCTTTGTGTGTGTGTGTGTCTTTTCCGGATTTATCATCGCTTATCTCTTATGTGATTGCATAGAGAAACCCTATCCGCATAACTCTCAATTCTGAGCTCCCAGCTCGTAGTACATACAATACTGCCTAATTTACCCAAAGAAATAGAGGCACCTACACAACAACTTCGGTGTGACAACCGACAATGGGGAAACGCTCACACAAAATCCAAGTCTCCAAGTGCAAGGGTCTGCAACGCGAGTTTGCAATCATCTTGATTTCCAGCGGCACAAGCGCGGATCATTTATATTAAAGATGATCTGCCTGGTGTATATTTGCTTTTAATTCGTTTTATTTTGACGACACATTTGTGCGGCTATGCAGTTGGGAGACAGGGGCAGATAGGGCAACAAAAGACTGCTTTAGCTAAAGAACAGATGCCAATCTTGATCCTTTAAGAAAACGGACGTACAAGGATCTGTACATCTTGGGGCTACCGTGGGAGCTGCTGTTGCTGCCCCAACAACGTTATCGCCTAGGGGAGATTCCCCAACAGGATGATGCACGACTGTGTTCATCCTCAGTTTCATTGCACAGTGCGCTTATCAGTTGTAAAATGTACTTTAACTGTATTAGGCTTGCTAAGGGGAGAAGGAGGTGTTGCGTTCAGATCAAAGATGGCGGTGCACAAGCCATTTCAAATGAAGCACGAGAAGTAACAGTGATGTATTTTTTTTTTTTTTTAGTTAGCATTGCAATGAAGGTTAAACCAGACTTACCTGTTTTCTCTTTGATTTCGCATAGCACGCTGAACAATGCTGGCTTCATTCTGTGACAGTTGAGTCCGTGTTTCCTGTACCGTGAAGAAGGCAAACAAAAATATAACGATAGCACATTATATAATATTTGTTTTATTATAAGCAATTAAACATAATGCTGTAATTAAGTAACATGGCGTGTTTTATCTTATCTAGTTACGTGTATAGTGATTGTAAACACGTCTCTATTGCTGTTATAAACATTGCATGCGCTCATAAAAACGTGTGAGAATATTGTTGACAAGATATAATTCATAAATACTTCCAGTTTCCCCATACAGTTTAGTTTCAAAAGAAAAATCTGGATTTAAATACCGAATAGTATTCAATTTAAATAATAGTTTAGCAACTTTTACTATAACAAAAAAAGCCACCGGCATCAACGCTTTGAATACAAACAGAGTTGCAATATAGCAAATGACTGAATAAACACCGCAACTTGTGTAATTGAACTTCACATTACAGTTCAACGATACTGCAATCAATTCGCAATTCATTTTGACGCTGGGTGATATTAATATTCAGTGTTTGAGCAAGCGGAATAAGCTACACTCTGTCCGGTTTATTTTGAGCCACATGTTCGAATGCATCCGCCCGCTGGTTGGGAAAAATATATAAACTATTATGATGGGAGCTGGTAAGCGGTTACATTATTCTTATCATAGCTTAAAGACATTTGTTAAAAAGAGGATACGCGTTTGATTATTCCTCAACACACAACAGACTGTTACGAGAAAGAAAATAGAAACATGAATTGAGTCTAGATAGAATATCTATCCGTGTGAAATTACTGTTTTTTTAAAGACAAGTATCAGTAGCATTTATTATTATTATTACTGTTAATATTATTAATGATAGCTATTAATTAATAATAGTAATAATAACAGTATTAAGACTAGTATTAATAACAATGATAAAGTGCGATGTGTGTGTGTGTGTGTGTGTGTGTGTGTATTTTGTAGAAGAAACCAACTTTGCTTGCGCCTCGTCCAGGCTTTGGTCGGTGATGGTCATAATCTGGTGAAGAATATCTCCGATGTCCTGCTTTCTTCCATCGCCGTCTGCACCTTCGTGTCCGTGGGGAGGAGGTAGTGCCATGCCCCCTTGGACCGAGTGGCAAGCCAGGCTTACGCCCGCAAGAGTCTGCATGATCCGGGCTTGCTCGTCCATCCTTTGCCGCAAGACAATCAATGTACTTTTACAAATCTCACAAAGCGAAAGGATCGTCCACAAAAAAAAAAAAAAAAAAACAATTAAAAAATTAAAATCACATACAGAGAAAAAACAAAAAATCTGTACGCGCAAAAATGTCCAAAACAAAGATAATAATAATAATAATAATAATAATAATAATAATAATAATAATAATAATAATAATAATAATAATAATAATAATTGCGTGTGCTGCAATCGGGTTCTTGCAAATCGTCCTCGTTATAAAATACAATGTATCACAGGTATTACTGGTACTGTAGAGGTGTAGCACAGTCGCACTTAATTTCGTGCACTCTGTCTATTTCTGATCCTGTTGAAATCTTCCTGCAAATTTGTCTCTTTTTTTATGATTTGACGTCTTGGATGTGCCGGCTATTGATCCTTGTAGCTTTCTTGGTATGTTTGTAATCTTCTGGCAATTCTTTCTCCCCGTGAAAATCTTCTTCCAAACTTGTCCAAATCCTCATTAAATCAGCAGGATGCGAAAAAAAAAAATGCAAAGCTGCAGGGGAACAGATTACACACTATCTCTCTCCCGCTATAATGCTATAGAAATAATACATACAAAAATAGAAAGCAAAAACTTAAATTACTATTATTATTATTATTATTATTATTTAACCACAAAAGTTTTGAGTTTCTTTTTTGGAGGGGAAAAAGCAAACACACACAAAAAAAAAGATGACAAAAAAATAATAATAATTGCAAAAAATAAATTAATTACACCGCTCTAAAGCAATGTGCGAAAAAATACCTGCTTGCTGAAATTTATGAGCTCAAGTCCTGACTGTGTGTGTGTGTTTTATGGTGTTTGATGCCCGCTGTGGTGAGCGATTGACAGCGTGCCAACGCCACTCAGTCAATGCAGACGTGTCAGAGCGATAGGAGGAGAGAAGGACAAGAAATAAAACTCAGAAATGCACGCCCGCCCACCAGAGGAGGGGCTTCGACCAAAGCACTAATCCTCTTAGAAAATCACCAAAAATACCAAATAAATTCAAAACATAAAGTACGCGCGTGTAGTTCCCCCCTCTATATTCCGGCTACCTGGGCGTACAGTAAAAATGACATTAAGGCAGTCACATTTACAATAAAAAATAGGTCTGCTACACACATAAAGACGAGTTTTTATAGTGCTTAATACAAAACTGATAATGAATAGCGCTTGCTCGCAGCTTTTCAAGACATGGTGCGCGGACTCTCTACCTAGCCTTGATCGCAGTGGGCAGGCAAAGCCGGTTTGTAATAGTCACATCAACACCTGCTCCCATCCAATCTGAGCCAGGTATGTAGAGATTGATGGGTCAGTTACCCTACCAGCGCGCCGCTTGGAGGAATTGATCCCGCCCTCTAGATGACAACCTCCAGCATGGTCGGCCAGGCTCAGTGAGACTTCTTATTGGCCGTTGCCACGGGTGACATCAGCGACACACACACAGGTGGGCGGCGCTACTGGGTCCCCGCTCTGCTCTGTAGTTGCTATGGCAGCAGGCGAGTTGAAAGCAGCGCGGTGTTCGGTGTTCCCTTTTTTCTCTCAGCTTATAAAGTCGTCTCTCTTCCATTGTAGAAGAATATAAAATATATATTTGTATCTTTTGCATGACTGAATGCGTTGTTATTCTAATGCATATGTGGCAATAGAATACAGTTTTCAAAGCCGTGGTTTTAACTGGAACCTCCGAAGTGTGTAAACTACTCAATTTGAAAGCATTGACTTGCTGCTTGCAACCTGACTTCGGAGACCTTGCAACACCGCTTTTTTAAAAAAAAATTGCTACAGGTGACGGCCAGTATACAGTAGACGTTTACTTAAAGCAAAACAATAGTAACAAGTGACTGAAATGCATGCGCTGTTGTGTTATATACTATGGGGACAGGAGCAGCAAGACTGAAAGAAACAACCTTTTTTTTCCTGAGAATTTGCAATGCATATAATAAAATAGACATTAATAAACTTGTTACTTCGCTAAAGTAAAAAAAAAAAAAAAAAAAAAATCGGTTTGTATTTGTGATGAATTGCGATAGAAAATAATAATACTTATTTTAAAAAAGATATATACTGTGTTACAATCAGGGATGCTTGTTATCCTTACCTGTATTTCCAGTAAAATAAAAAATAAAATGATCACAGCTTTTAATCATGAGCAATAAATAGTGGGGTGTTTCAAGTCTTCAAAAAAATAATAATTTACTTAATTAATTAAAATAAAAATGTTAGGCGAAATATATATTTTGAAAGTAATCAGGTGCAGTTCTGCAAGTATATAAGCACAGACCGGTATAGTGAGAATATAAACAATGCCGGCACCAATTCACATATCGTGGTGCATGAATCGATTCCAAAACCCTGCAGGCACTCTATCATGACACACTGTTACGCGGGAAGTAGCATTTGATAATTACATAGCAAATGATCACATATGCATGGAATCAGATCTTGTTGAAAAAATAAAATCTATTAAGAGAAACGCAGTACACATTTTTTTTTTGCAAGTCCATTAAATGCCCCACCCCCATTTCCCTTGACCTAAGAGGTTGCAATACGTTTAATAGATACAACATTTAAACCTTTTGTGTAAACTGGGCTACACCGTTTAATCGAAAAGCAATGCCTTTACCGGACAGGGCATGTTTGGTTTAATGTTTAGTTTAAGATTCTTAGTATAGTTTACAGTGTAACAGTTTAAACCTTTACAGACTTATTTATGTGCAAAAATAAAACTGTAAAGCGTTTAAAGATTAACTATAGCAACTATAAACTAAAGGCAATCTGCTGCTTTTGTGGGAAACATATTGTGCCCCTGTATTTAACAGCACTCAGTACAACCCGATCGGTGCTGTAAGCATGTCACAGCTCTGCCTCTGGTTATTCACTGAACAACAATACAGGTCTTTTGTGGAGGTCAAACAGCCCTCGGCTCACCCTGGTGGCTTCTAATTTACCTGAATGTCTGTAAACAACACATGGCAGGTGAATTCATCTTTAAAACGCTGCGTACTCACCAAGATACATAGATGCGAGCGCACTTAAAATATTAGGGATTTATATTGATTCGACTGTTCAGACATTGATTAAACGGCGTGGCACGTTGTTTGGACTATGTATTAGTCTATTTTTTGTCTTTACAAGGTTCCCCTGGCCCGGGCAAGAATAACGCATTTCTCCGTTCCTTGTATTTGTCACATTACACGAACACAGGCAACGAGAGAAAGAGAGTTTTTTTAATGTATTTTTTTTTTATCAGACCATCAATGCAGATTCATACTTTATAACCCTCCCCTCACTTGGGACGGTTGCGTGTTGTTTGTTTCTTAATTGATTGACTGTATCACTAATCTGGAAATATGTTTCAAAACCAGCGGAATACACTCAATTGAAATTGCGTAGCAGAGGTATGCGGGCGAGCGGCACGCAGGGGGACTGGAAGAGCCACTTAATTTGGTTTTCGCCGCCTTCTGCTTTTAATGAGACTGGCTGTTTGAGACTGCAGTTGGAAAGAAAAATATAATAATAAAATGAGCTATTTCATAGCAGTAATTTACAGAATGTTGAATATTGCAACAATATCTATCTATGATAGATAGATAGATAGATAGATAGATAGATATACATTACACTTTATGTAAAATAAATTATTTTCAATAAGTACCAGAATTAATTAGCTCTCTCTGTGGGCTGGCTCCATCATAGGAATGACTCCTAAATCAAGAATGAAACTATATGAAAACAATTTTCTTAAATTAAAAATTAAAAATAAAATGAAAGCACACACTACCATGGCTACAAATCATGGTCTAGTAGTATGTTTTTTTCTTTTTTCTTTTCAAACTTAATGTCTGAGAAATAAATAACCTAATTAACTGTTGCCCTGCGTTTCGGTATTTTTGAGTTTTCTATCCTGTTGTAAATAAAAACACTGTACTGTTTTTCTGTGTGGTTTCATCAGTGCGCGTTTCATTAGTTGAAAGTGCATCAACATATAGTATTTCATCATAAAACTGTGAAACGCAACGCAAAAAAAAATAATTTACTATTGAAGAAAGTGAAACCAAGTAACTACGGTAGCAACTTTTCATCACCCCACCAAATAAAACAAACATTGCGATTGGTCCGCCTAGGAAAGCGTCGCTCAATGACTTTCTACTGCATTCTGTTCCGATAGTCCACTCCCCTCAAACACACAGCACCCGCCTTCAGAATGCACGATGGCTTTTTCCATTGGTCCGCTCTAGTGTCAATCTAAATACTCTCCCCCCATCCACTGGCTGCCAATCAAAGAATTGTGCGCTTACTATTGGCCGCATCGCGTACCTGTCACAGCTGTGGCCTTCCACTTCCGCTGTCAAGGTAAGCCAATGAGAGAGGTGCAGATAGACCGAAAAAGAGGAAATAGGTTTTTTTATGGAGTTTAACAGCTAAACTGGTAGTGCAAATAAATTGTTGTGTCGGGGATATGCACAGCTGATACCGTGTCCCTCTCTCTGCTTGCTCCCTGCCTTGGACAAGGCATGCGATACGGTATGTGGAACAAAATAATAAGGAAACTGGCACACATACACACGCACCCTTTACACTAGAGCAAGGCCTTTCTACTGTCTAGGGTCTAACTGTACATCAATTTTATGAGGGGTATGTAGCACATTCAGATGTCCTTAAGTCAATGTATATTATATCGGGATCTTCTCTTTTTTACCAGTTTCTTTAATCAATGCGTACAGTTTTAATGTGCAACGTGCATAATGTAATAATGTACTAATGCCACGAATGTAAAGAAAAAAACGTAAACCTGTTATCAATTTTTAAACAAATGCTTGTCTGCCAATTTCAGGAATACGCTTTATTGTATTCTGGTTAATGTTAAGCTGTGTGTTTGCTGCTCCTTATCTGGGCCCTTATAAAACTGTTTCAACACGATGCAGGCAAGTGTATCACTACTAACTCCCTTTATTAATCGTTCCTGTAAAAGCTTCCGTTTCAAGGGTAAATAAGAAGACGATGATGGTGCGGGTAAAACTGACTCGCTGATGATGCGCATCATTTTGGACAGGGCTGTGTGACCTACACTGATCGAAACCAGAGAGAGAGGACCTTTTGCGGGGTATAATAATATGCTGTTTACGGAAACGATGGAACTAAACTGAAAGCGTTATGGTAGGATTGTACGAGCAAAGAAAGAGACACAGTGATGACAAGTCGGACCGTACTGAATTGATATTAATGATATCAAGTAGTATTGCCAAGTGGCCCCCATCATCCCGGGGCCCTTTAAAGACAGGTCAGGGTTTTTCAACTCGCTTCTCTAACCGCAAATGAATTGTTTTTGTATTGAGCATGTAGCCTGATCTGTCGCTAAAGGAATTGAACTGTGCTGCTGACGAGTCACTAAAACAAAGCACACACCTGTCCGGACGAATTACTTCCTGTGAGGGTCGTTTCCATTGAACAGACTACAGTTGTTTGTCTGATTGACAGAATTCCACTGTTTTGCTTGGTTTCAAGTTGGCACTGTGTAATGTACCTGGTGTTAAGACACATGCATAGGACTGGAAAAAGCACTCTAACTTGGTGTCGTTCACTCTTAAGATCTTGGAGCTGAAATAGTAACTGTCTACGTGTTTTATTTTCATCTGCTGTGTTTTAAGATGGTTCCGAATGCAATGGGCACGGCTTGCACAGCCTTATGGAGAAATTTAATTAAAACCAGCTCTGCTGCTCAATGCACAGACCTTCACAAGATAGATAGAGGTTTACTTAACAGTTTATGTCAGATAGACGTCTGTCCACAGCCGCCTATTAAAAGCTTGATGAGTCTTGTTTCCCTTCGAGACTTCCAGGGATGGAGATAAGGCTCCTGTTGCATAGCAGTTTGGTCCATTCCTGGTTTTACTATGAGTTTAATAAGACACAGCTGTGTTACCCAGGCACTGTGGATAATCAAGTAGTAAAACCTGGAATGCATGAAATTGATATGCAATAGGGGTCTGATTTTCATCCTTGAAGACCCCTCAAACTTTTAGGGCACTTCTAAAAATGGTTAAACGGTAAAGCTATTATACTCTGTCGCATACTGACAAATAATAATTCTGATCCACTTCTGTAACAGTAGTCTAAGCGCATTGCAGTACCCCGCTAAAACATGTTTGAGCTCAAGTACTTAAACATGACCGACTATTGTGAAAGCACACATTTCTGTCCTAGCGCCTCAACCAAAAATAAAAAATAAATAAATCAGTGCTTTGAACTTGTATTCAATAAAAATCTCCTTTTTTTGAATGCATATGGTAGGGATTATATGGGTTTTTTTTTTAACATAAATATGAAGTGACCTGATTCTAGTTTTGTATTTAATTTTAGTTGAAACTAGCATGAGCTGTCAGTGAAACAGCCTTTGTAGTTTTTTATGTTTTTTTTTTTAAGATGTAGTTTTTATAATGCAGTAAGTGCATCTTTTCCAGCGTTCTCTGCTTTATTTAGAACGAGGGATCTCAAGTTCTCAAACTAAAGACACGTGTCTGATGTAAAATGAAATCCAGCATCTATGAAGAAATCAAACACTAAAGCTGAAAGTTATTTTCTCTTTATTTTTTTCTTTATTTTTTTCCCCCATCACTACTAATAAAGTGAAGTCTTTGAAGCCAGCTCAGACTGTCAAGTACTTCCATACTATGCTGAAATGGGAAAAGACAACACTTTGTCAGCTGTGTAAATTGATATTGCACTTTTTGCAGTGACAGCTGAAAAGACCCACAGGTGTCAAATAAAGCAATGACTGTGTTGTCATATTTTATTTAGGCATCCCTCTGCAAAGCCGTAATTACCTAATTAGCTTGTTAATTAGGAGAGATTAGCATTCGTCTGTACTGATAGAATGCTTTGCACAGGCATCACGGCTTGAATTTATGTTTAAAGTCATGAAGTTTCAGTGCATTTTCCTAACACCCTTCCTTAGAGAGAGAGAGAGAGAGAGAGAGAGAGAGAGAGACAGAGCCCCTAGGAGGCTAGGCTGATGATAACAATGGGAACTTGTAATATCGGATCATGTCGCTAATATCGCACACCAACTGTTTAATAATGCAATTATTTCCATTACTGGGTGCTACCTCCGGGATCAGTTTCCCAAACGTCCCAACATTGATCATGATACCAATAGACAGTAGATCAAATCTCTGTTCTTCATTACTGAGAAAGAACAAAGTTAAAAACAAATGCTTTGATTTTTTTTTTCTAGCCCTAGGGATACAAAGTTCCTCTCCCTTTTTAAAGGCCTGCTTGCCACCATGCCAACCTGTAAGCCAAAAATGGAATGCTCTGGTCTTGCGACTACATGCAGCAGTTGGAGGTCATGCATTACATTATCAAGTTGTAGATCTATATTTAAAAAAAAATATAGAGGATAGCTTTTTATTTTTTTTTATAAACGCTCTACTGTATGCATTATAAAATAGATACATAGATAGGAGCCATTTATTCTCTTGATCGCAGTGGCTCTGGATGGCTATTATGAAAGCTGTTTTGTCAACACTGATTGTCGTTCAAACGTCAGGAGCATGCTTTAGCAGCAGTTTCAGTGGGGGTTGCAGTAAGGGTTTTGACACTTGCAAGTGTTTTTTTTCTGTTTTATTAGCAGCGTGTATCTGGTGGTTATTTCCTCTGAGGTCCTCTAGATTACCCGTCAATGGGGATGCTAGGGTACTCCTTAAATCTTTGCAGCTACAGACGCCTGTCACAATTATTTACACTGTTATTTACTGTTATTGTTGGAATACAGTACAGTACGTGGGGGGTGGGGGTGGGGGAACAGTATTAAAGACAGCCTGTACTATAGTGTCTATACTGACCACTCTATTAAAAACAGTATTAAAGACAGCCTGTACTATAGTGTCTATACTGACCACTCTATTAAAAACAGTATTAAAGACAGCCTGTACTATAGTGTCTATACTGACCACTCTATTAAACAAAGTATTAAAGACAGCCTGTACTATAGTGTCTATGCTGACCACTCTATTAAAAACAGTATTAAAGACAGCCTGTACTATAGTGTCTATACTGACCACTCTATTAAACACAGTATTAAAGACAGCCTGTACTATAGTGTCTATGCTGACCACTCTGTTAACTCTTGTGCAGTATATTCTTCTCATGTAAGTTATTTATACTGTAAAAAAACAAAACTACTTTACGGTCCCTTGAGTGGTCAAACACGTTTGACTGTATTTTGGAAGGATGGGTGGATCGGGGAGGGGGAGAGTAAATTCTATAATCAGTATTAACACACTTCTGGACTGATATTTGCAGGTAAGGAATGCACAGTAACATCGCAGACATGCTCTTGCATTGCACTGTCTGTGATACATCCTGTGTGAGGTTTGGCGACTCTGATGTTTTGCGAGACGGGGACTATCTCCTGTTTCCGATGAAGACTTGAGGAAATGAGCTGAAGCATCCTGGAGATTCTAACCAAGTTAGGGCCAATATGTTTTTCTCTCTGTGGCCTGTCATCATTATATGATAACATTTGGCTTGAAAGAAACCCGTTGCTTCTGGTATTTCAGTTGCGTTCAATTTCTATTGAAGGATACATGGTGGTAAATCCTTGCGGCCGCGAGGTAAAAATAAACACAAGCTGGACTTGGTGTAGCGTTAGTGTGCCACTCTAATAGCTGCTGCTTCAAGTCCGAATACACCCAGGCAAAATGTAAAAGTCCTGCATCTGTTAGAGCATGTTGTTAACTCTCCCGGCAGACATTAAGTCATTTCAAGTACAATAATAGCGTGGGAGGTAAATTAACAGACCATTAGCAATGTTCTAAATGCACAATTAGCATGCCGACATTTATATGACACATTGATGGGGCAGCAATCATTTTTGATTGGGAGTTTGTAGACATACTTTCCTTTTTTTTTTTTTTTAAAGGACCCTTCAGTGGGTAGCTTGTTTTAACAGGTTCTGAGCTGTGACTCCCTTCGTGTCCGAGAGCAGGGAGAGTGATTTAGTGTGTGGGGGGGGTGGGGAGAGAGATTGAGTATCTGGACTGGCCTATGTAACTGTAAAAGGGAGTCTGGGTTATTGTAACCCCATTCACGTCCCAGTTAACTATGCTATGCTGCTGTGCGAGTGACATGGGCAGGGATGGAAATAAGACCTCTGTTGCATAGCAGTTTGATCCATTCCTGGTTTCACTAGGAGTTTAATAAGACACACCTGAGCTTGTTACCTATACACTGCGGCTAATCAAGCTCATTTTAAAACCTAGATTGGTAGAAACTGCTACACAATAGAGGTCTTATTTCCATCTCTGAGGTATATCACAGAAGAGTGGTAATAAAAGTGAGAAACTATATATATATCAAATTTTATTTGTATATAGCTGTGTTAAAAATCAGTATTATCTGTCGCTTTGGCTATTTTTCCATGTGAACTGATTTGGAAGGAGTCTTCATCACTTGAGAACGTATGGAAAAGCATGCACAGGGTCCCATGTATGATTTCTAATTACGTTGTGACCATTTTTAATAGAGAAGGCGCGAGTCTTGCAGCACTCTTTGATTGGGGAAACTGCATGCGTTGATGTTGGGAGAAAGAGGAGTCCCATCTGTCAGGCTTAAATAAGGATAAGCCTCCAGGTGCATTGGATTTATTTTTTTTAAATACCAGAGGATTTCAAAGTGTAAAGTAATAGTGCTTTCCAAACGTACATAAACATCTTGTGAAAGCCTGGGAAGGGGTTGTGGTGGGATGAGGGGGGGAGGGGGGGCAGTGTTTGTAAGTTCTTCTCCCAGAAGGTGCTGCCTGTCCTCCAGATGTTGCAGTGACTGCAAATTAATCACAGGCTGCTGGCCTTGGTGCAATGAGAAGCTTCAGACCTGAGTGATTGTCAGCATTTCCTGTGTTAGAAAGAAAGAAAGAAAGAAAGAAATCTTCGGAGAAATGTTCGCTTTACCTGTTTGTTATTAATGGAGCTCCTCAAAATGTTCACAGTTTAATTTCAATGAGAAGGACAAGGTACCATCAAATCCATGCAGGTCTATGTGTAAAATACAAAATAAATAAAAAAAAGAATGGTGTGATTCAAAGCAAAGGTAATCTTTGACTAATTCTGTTAATAGTCAGGGAAGCATAAGTTTAGATAAGAAAAATCTCATCTAAACTCTTATCTAAGATCCCCAGCGACAAAGATGTACAATAGTGGAAGCACTGTGTTAGTCGCATGTACTGTTTTTTAATTTATCTAGATAACTGGTCAAGAAATTGTATTAAAAAACGTGATCTCTGAATCCACTTGCTTATTATTTTAATGAACTGTTCTACTTTTTAGGTACGTCGAAAGGAGGTGGCAGAAGTTAAAAGATTCAGCAAAACCTCATTAAAGCTTTTACCTTTGCCGTTTTATGCAGGAGGGCACGCATTGTACAAAATGGAGAAGAGAAAATAACCCAGGCGCAGAGAAGAAGCAGCAGCAGCAGCAGCAGCAGCAGCAGCAGCTGATTGATTGAGAGAATGGCCTTTCTGGACAACCCGGCCATCATCCTGGCCCACATCCGGCAGTCGCACGTCACGAGCGACGACACGGGCATGTGCGAGATGGTGCTGATCGACCACGACGTGGACCTGGAGAAGCGCCTGCCTTCCTCGGTGACGGGCAGCGCCGGCTCAGAAACGCAGGGCGAGGGCGGGGACCCTCAGGGCTGCGACCTCTCCCAGTCCGTCGACATTACCTCAAGCTGGGACTTCGGGATCCGCAGGCGATCAAACACGGGTAACTTGACGTTCACGCTCCCTGTGTCTCCTGAATCTGCATAGCACCTCTCACTGCTTTCGGGGGGTGTTCGCTTGCTGATGCACTCTGTGGGTGACGGGATCATTAGCAAAGGGGTACTTTTTAGGTTGATTTGTTTTTGGCACTTTTTTACGCACTGTATTAGTATTGATTGAACCCTTTCATCCCTAGAAAAGGCTACAATTGGCTTTACTGGTTCTCGTCTTCTGCAGTACTCTTTATGCACACTGGAAACCATTTGTGCACATTTCAAATGATGACGATAAACCTCCAGGCTGACAGAAACAAAAATAAATAAATAAATAAAGCTGACAAATGAAGTCTCAGGGTTTGAAACTGTCCCTTGCCCTGCACCCAGTCCTGTGTCTGAGAACCTCTGGTTTAGGTACATTATTGGAATGACCAGGTGCCGGCGAGTTTGCTGAATCGGGCCACCGGCACAGTAAACCTGCTGTCAACTGATCACACTTATCACAGCACGAATAAGTTGCACCCGAGTCTATCGGTTTACTAACAGGAGTTGTTCATGCAGCTATAAGGGAGGAACAGTTGATTTAACGTCAGACTCCTAGCTCTTGATTATTTCAAAAATATACTTAACTGAGTTTCAAGCCGTGGTGGGACGTTTAAAAAAGGTGCTCCTTCAGAAAGGGTTGCACAGGGTGAACAGGGTTTCAGTTTGGTGCATAGTGGTTGGCAGCGTAGGTTTTTTTCTTCCTCTGGTGTCCGGTTTCTTGGCTGTTCTGCAGCAATCAATAAATAGTCTTTTTCACAATTGTTTGAGAAATGCAAAATGCAGTGATTGTCTCTCCAGGATGTCAAGACAGAGCTGAAAGATCAGGGACGGTCCTCAAGCCTGAGGGGTGGGTGAGAGGTACGCTGGTATTGTACACTGTGAGTAGGGCTGGACTTTTTTCACGGTCTAACAATAGGTATGTCAAGATGTTTCACGATTTTAAAAGTAATGTTTATCAAAGCAGGACAAAATTGCGTTGTCGCATTCAAAAAATCATTTTCTCTAGAGTTATTGTACAACAAATGTTCCTAAATATTTAAATGCTTACCTGAAAAACAGTAGATGCTAAATTGAATTTTTTTTTTCTTTTTATGTCCACCTTTTAAAGGCATTCTATTTTCACGATCAGTGAATTAGCAAAAACTAAAAAAAACACAAGAATAAATGTAAAAATAACAACAGACATGTGAACTGTCCTCTCCTTGTACTGGACAAAGCGATCTTTAGCAGAAATATGTCCTGTCTTTGATGCAGCTGGTGTCTTTTCCATTGAAGACATTTGAAAGAAATCGTGCAGCTCTATGCAGTGTGTGTTCAATCATTTACCGGAAGCAAACTAAACCAGCTGCCTGGTTCCTAAATGCAGTGTAACTGGTAGTGCGTCGATTAGGCAAATGTTAGCTGTGTGATTTTATTTATATATATATATATATATATTACACTATTCTTTCAAAAATTGAATATTTTACTGCAATGGGTACATTTCACGGAAATCTTGACAACCGTGAAAAAATACAGCCTTAACTGTGATCAATGATACATGTGTACTGTAGGGTCCGCAGAGACACCTCTGGTCTGCAGCTGTGCAGGAAAAGAGTTGGGATACTGCAATTCGGGTCGGTTCATTTTGCTGTCAATGAGTCGATGTGATGCACTACAATTCTTAAGAGGCTTCTAGACTGTTTGCGTTGTAATGTGGATTTCTTACAAAAACATAAACTATTGTCTATGCTGTATTTAATGCCATCAACGAGTGAATAATATAATGTTGCAAAACTTTTAATTTCCCTAACATTTTTTTTTTTTGCAAACAGAGTATGGTATCCAGTTTAAAAATAAATAACATCTGTGTAAATAAATAAATATATATATATATATATGTATATGTATGTGTGTGTGTGTATATATATATATATATATATATATATATATATATATATATATATATATATATATATATTCTTTGCAGATATTCAGCACTTCAAAAGCTACTAAAGAAAACAAGCAAGCAATCCAATACCATGTGATTATCAGGCTATGGGATCTTGAATGTTTTCCATGCTCTGTTCTTGACCCCTGAAGTTTAACAGAACGCATTTTTTACGACCACTTTTCTGATGATTAAAGTTTCCAGGAGTGACTCTTGCGCGAATATATTTCATGCAAAGGTCATCTTACTTGGCTGCTAATCACTGTATCCTGAATGTCTCTGGTTTCGATATTTTAGAGCGGCTCTATTGACATAATGCCAGATGTGACACAGTAATTCAGATTACCGCGATGGTCAGCTGATAAATAGTATCATAAATTGTTGACAAAACAATTTGTCATGTATTATGTTTCTGGTAGGTTGTAGTACTTTATCAAATCAAGTAATCTGCAGCATAATCTATAAATCAGAAACCTGTTGAGTTGCTTTCAGTCCTTAAGTCTTCAAAGACTGGCTAAGAGTAAGACCCATTTAGTGAGAATAAGATGAACCCTTTTCTCTGCTGTTTTTCACAGTGGGAGACTTGCAACAGGGAGATGCAGCTTGTATATTTAATACATTGCCAGGGATGCAGCTTGATTAGCAGATTACAAATAATGTGAGCCCATTTACCCCAAACTGTGTACACATCAAAGCTTCTGTATACACCCCTAGAATAGCCCTTATACTCGTATCTCCTTGCTGTGGTTTTCAAATGAGTTCCATTAGAAAACCTGAAACGTTATTATTAATTATGAAAAAATGATATGACACTTGGTGGGTTAAGATTTTGTGTGTGTATTTATTTATTTTAATTTATTTATTTACTTTTTACATTATTTAAAAAGCGATTCCACTGAAAGATTAGTTTCCCCTTTCTTTTAAAACCATTTCCATAAAGTTGCATTTTTTTATTATTTATTTCTCTATCTGAAAATTAATTTGAGTCACTTGTGCATTAGCATTTCTCTAGGACCATTAATAATGATTTACACATCGAAACATCCTATTCATCACAGGGAGGTTTACATTTTAATATTCTCCCCTGTGTTAATATTATCTTTATGATAGATCTACAAATGGTTTATGATTTTTAATGTCAATAGTAAATCATGATCAAGAAAAGGGGGGGGGCAGGCATATTTGTGTAGACATCACTTTTTCTTCCTGTTTTATTGTTTAGAAGTCTGAAAGTCTTTGGGTACTGTGTTTCGTGTCATATGGCATGGAAGTGGTGGGTTTCGGAATCAAAAGGTAACATGCGGGCATTCCCTGCCAAATCAGCTAGTCCAGACATGCCGTTACTGTAAGTCACCACCACAATATGGTCAGGGATTGTCAATTAGTTCACTGCTATCATCCCATTCCACCAAACCCCCAAAAATGCAGGTTTAAATGAGGTAACAGTGTGTGAGTGGGAAAGGGTGAATCTGAATAAAAAGTAACTGTCCGACCGAAAAATTGAAATTCTCACACCCAAAGGTTTTCATGCAAGTAGGTATATAAAGGATATAAATGACGAATCTTGAGGTTCTGATAAATTTGCACGCTACTGTATGTGACGAGTAACTCAACCCGATTCTTTTTTTTTTAAGGGTTTAAATCTGTGTCTTAACATGCTGATATTTGCCCCTTGTTTCTGACGTCTGCGTGGCACACGCTGCAGAAGAGCAGGGTGACCAGCTGCTCTGACCTTCCTGCCTGCTGTGTCACTACAGTAGATTCTTCAGAGGCATCAATGAATGAATGAGTGTTTTCTGAGGTCTCGCTGAACAGAGACAGGCGACCAAGCTTGCTGTTCGCTGCTCTGAAGAATCCTTGCGATGTCGACGGGGAAGGATGTCAGAAAATAGAAACCAAAGTGTGTGAAATCCCCCCCAGTACTGTGCTATTCCCCGCAGACATCGCACTCTGCAATATGTTGTTTACAATGATCCAGTAAGGTAACCGTCATCTGGATGTTAGTCTGAAGACAAACTGAG
The DNA here is from genome assembly GCF_902713425.1 of Acipenser ruthenus. Lineage (NCBI taxonomy): Eukaryota > Metazoa > Chordata > Actinopteri > Acipenseriformes > Acipenseridae > Acipenser > Acipenser ruthenus. Next base: position 1,309,425 of record NC_081203.1, on the reverse strand, counting down.
TCTGAATGTGAACTATGCAGCGGGATAGGTACAGGCTACGCTAGTGCGCGTGGACTTCCTATGATCAGTCTTTTTCTTTTTTTTGCAGCTCAAAGACTCGAAAGGCTTAGAAAAGAGAGGCAGAACCAGATCAAATGTAAAAACATTCAGTGGAAGGAAAGGAACACTTCACAATCAGGTATGTGTTTTACTCCTTGTCTGCTGTGTTTGCTTTTGCTTTGGTTTCAAAGTGTTAGTTTTGATTTATTCTGGAAACTCCCCAAAAGGAGCTGAGAGATGCAGGGCTCATGTTTGGCAACACAGAACAAGACATGTGGATTTCTCATTACAAAAGTAAAATAAAATAAATAAACTGGTCTCCAAATGCCAAACATTCTTGAAAAGGTAAATATAACAAACACTAGGAAATAAATATTTATAAAATGTTCCCCCAGAAGCCCTTTTGTCCCTCAACAACAGCCAATTTATCCAACTTGGTTTAGTAATTTTGGATTGTTGTTCCGAAGTTCTGAGATTATGAAATACCACCATAAGCTATTACAACAAGAAGCTTGCCCAGCACTGTCTGTCATCACTGTGAGTACACCAGAACCAAATCCAATCCACAATTAATTCAACAGATACATTGTGACATTTTTAGCACTTCTAGAACAATAATCACAATTAATACTGAAGATTGAAAATCAAAAGAGGAAAACTAGCGAAGAGCCACGTACAATACCTGGCCGTCTTTTCTGTGTTTTTGGTCACTTAAGAGGTTTTTTCCTGTTTTGATCTGCTCTGCAGTAGAGGACTTGGGCACGCTGTTTGAGAAGAAGGACTTCAAGGACAGGCCAGCGAGCTACGGGAAGCAGTCAACGCTGTCACTGCGTCTGGAACAGTGCCCACAGCAGCTCAACAACCCTTTCAATGAGTATTCCAAATTCGACGGCAAGGTGGGTGAAACGGAGAGAAGCAGACACGCTGTCACAGCCTGGCTGGAGCCTCTGTGCTCTAGGGTATGTGCAAAACACAACACAGCACAGCACAGCACAGCACAGCACAGCACAGCACAGCACAGCACGCTCCCTGCTGAATATCTCTCCTTACTAGCGCCACGTTGAAACGTCCCGAATGCCAGAATACAACTGATAATATCACTAGGGTTGTATCCCACATTGCTTGACAACAATCACGTTTATCAGTGGTACATCTGTCACCATTCTGCCCGTATGAAGTGATATTAAAAGGGTTTAGCTGTAAGGAAACACTTCGTTCCTTGGTAAGAATAGAGACGGTCCTCATAGGAGCCCTGCATTCACCTCGTCTTCCTTCTGGCACTCTTAGTTTTCTGCAAATACCCTAACAGGCACAGTGCTGTACTGTAATGTTTTCCAGTTGCTGTGACCAAAATGACTTGCAAAAAGTTTTTGATATTGTGTGTGTCGTTTTTTTTTAGGCTCCGCTCCACATAAGTTATTTTTAAATTTCAATGTATTTTGTCACATGAACATTTTCTGATTTGCCATACGAAGCATTTATTCAACCAGCTGTGCATTTGTCATCATTAGCGCACTTGCTCCAGCTTCTGAAAATAAGACGACATCTGTTTCTTTTGTGTATAAATGTGTTTTTAAACGGCACGATTCAGCTCTGTGAATAGACTGTCACGTTTCTATCTTCATAACACATAGGCACAATAAAATAATAACAGTCAAAAAGAATAATGCAAGAAGTAACGCTGTCTGTCTACATTGAAACATGTACAAAATGAATGAATAGACATTGCGGTCTATTGAATTGATGTAAATGGGGGGAGCATCTAATTACTGAATGTCTGACAATGTATTTGAGTATCTTCGGTTGATTTACATAATAAGTATGGTCCTAATTGCAGTGCATATTTGAACAGTGGCAGTATTTAGACCTGACGTTGTTCAGATCAATTTGATTTTACCCTGTTTTCTCTTTCCTGTAATCTTAAAATAGTAAAATACGGTTCAATAAAAGACCTACTGCAACAGGTATCAAGTACTGTTCTCTGTCCAGATTCAATACAGTCGCGGAAATGGAATTCTGCATGCTGCTGATTGCTTCTTAGCCCGTGGCCTGACCTTTACAGTGTGTTGTAGCTGGCCAGGCCAGTTCGCTTTGTTCCCGATAATTACCTTCTCTGTGTTAAAATGAGGAGCATAAACCTGACATCGACCCATCAGCATCTCCATGTGAAGCTGCTGTCTGACTCTTAGAAGTGTAGGTCCCAGCAATAGAGAGGAAAAGAGAAGGCACTCTGTACTCTCTCAATCAGCTGCTTGTACCCAGAGGGCAAGAGATATACTGATGACATGGCTGTTCTGGCAGGCACAACATGACCGAGAAAATGTGTGCTAGTGTATGAGAGTTTTAGAACCAGTTTTAATGAGGGGGCTACAGCAGAATGAAGGAGATTGGTGGGTGAGGGCATTTTTTTTTTTTTTTTTTTTAAGGAGTGCTAATTGCTTTGCTGTTAATTTTCATAAGTGTTGATAGAAGCAGTTCCTTTTTAAATTAAACTTTGTTTTTAAATGTTATCTGGGGAAATATTCTGCAATGCCAGACCCCGCAGTCGAAATTAATATGAATGCTGTGGCAATTAACGCTTAGTGGTTCATCGCCTTCAACTGCATTCTGGGACGCCTCGTGCCTTAGCTACGCTGCCTGCAGATGGCTCTTGTTTAAGATGACATGATTGTGTAATATGAGGATGAATGTGTTTCAAGCATATGAATCTTTGGGATATCTTTTATGAGAGCTGGAATAATTGAAGATGTTTCCCATCTGTGGCACGTCGTGGTCTTTGTTTCCGTGGTGGTGCTTTGCTCAGAATAAGATTCCTCAAACGAAGCAGCGTTGGTAGGAGCAATAGAAGTAGTCATAGTCTTCATAGTATCGCCTTTATGGTGTACATCTAACAGACAATTAAAACTAGGTTAATGTTCTGCATTTGACACAGTAGCGTTACAAAATGGGAATAGGTTTACAAAGGTCAGATTTAAACATATTAGAAAATAATTGTAAAAGGTTGTAAAAGTTGTGTTTTTTTGTTTTTTTTTAAGCATACAGTTTCGTCACCCTAAATCTCAAAAATGATGTATGTTGCTGATCGCAAAATGCATCAGTGTGCGGGTGGGCTTATCTTCATAAAATAACAAGATAGCCAAGAATTTGTCTATTGATGTAAAAATAAATAAAGCTCTTCTCCACTGGTAACTCGGGTGAGACGTGGTCGGAGTGTGGACGTGTGTGCTTTTAACAGGCAGTTGTGTGTTTTATTGCTGTGTTTACGGGAGTGCTCTGTGTATCAGAATGCTGCAGACTGCGTGGAGTCGTGCCCTGGTGTTGTGCCTGTGCAGCGACCGGCAGATTGCATTATAAGGTTTTATCCGGTAAGGAAATACTGTAAATAAAAAAAAATAAAAAAAACGTCTCTCCATGGCTTCAAGGGCTGTCACTTCGGAGCTGTGTGCCGACGTCAGAAAGCATTAAAAGTGTGTTGCTACTTGAGGTTCCAGGTACAGCTTTTGAAGCTGTGAGTGAGTGGGGCTCATCTTGGCACTTTTTCTCCAGCCTGTCTGTTTGCATGACTCTTGTTCCTCGAGGGTCTTTGCTTTATTTGCTAGGTGTTTTCCAGAAGGATTTAACACCTCTTTCAGGGACCGTTTCTGTTTTAAAAGCAGCCGGGAACCCTTCAGACCCAGAGATGAGAAAGCAAACTCAGAACAAGGTGGGGGGGCGGGGGAAAAGCGCAGTAAATCCTGAAGGTTGTGTGCTGTTTTCTTGTACGAGGAAACGGTGGATTACTGAGATTGTAGGTACATTGGCTTTTCGAACATAAACTAGAGCACCCCTAATAGTGCACAGTGGAATGGAATTCAACATGACATTTTGTGGGATATACAGCATGCTATCTTTCTAGTGCAAAGATCACTAGAACTATTCTGCTCATAATTTTCTGCACAGATATAATGCATAGAAGGCCTGTCAGCTGAAACAGGGCTACAGTGCTTGTGCCTGTACGTCATGGCTGCCTGCATATCACATCTACATACATCTAAGAGCCGCTTATCTGGTTGTGATTAAACTCGCTGATTTGTGTTTTGTACAGCACTGTGCTTTTATTTTCTGGAGACTCCGCGGAACGGTAAACTGAAACATTTGGTCTGTGGCAAAGCATAAGTTGGAAGACAACAGCTTAACGTGATTTTGTTCTGTAGGATTTAGTTGCAATTCATTTTAATTGTGTGCATGACGTTTAAAAAGTATTAGTGTCAGATAGAGATTCATTGCGGCGCTTTGATTTAAGGCTGGTGTTACAGGAAGCAGGCATGTGCTCTGGCAGATGTTTACAGAAGGCTCTGTCGTTTCTGACAGCAGTTAAAAAGTACGGTTGTGGTAATCAAATTGTGGCGCACCCAAGTCCGATGCAAGAACCAGATCGAATTAAACTAGATTTAAGATTTATGTGCGCAGCAGTTGCTGACTTAAAACTTCACTCGTTTTTTTTTTTTTTTTTTTTTTTAATCCATTTAAAACAATGCAAGGTACTGTACAGTTACACCAGGAATAGTTAAACGGCATTTACTTTGCATTGTTGTTATTTTTTAAACTACTTTTAAAAGCATTTGGTAAGAGCTGCTGTTTTGTCAACATGAAGACGGTACGATGACTACTTCTGTTGCCACTACCAATGTTTATATTTCTTTATTTTAAAGTAGTGTTAAGGGTGTGTGTTTTTAGGAAGCTGTTTCTAAATTTTAATCAGGTGTGCGAATTGTTTAGAGTTTAAACATTTAAATATTAGCCAAGTGTTAATTGTTTATCGTTAAAAAAACCAACAGAAAAAACACCTTAGTATTTACATAGCAATAAGTGTACAATGTAAGCCGATTTTTATGTTTATTCACAGTCTTTTGCAAATACAATTAAGTACTGTAAACTAACTTTCTTCTACGTAAATACATTTAAAATTTAAAAATGCATGATGCCTTTTCTCATTGGTAACAAACATTCCTGCTATGTTCACGGGTAAACATTTAAATGTGTTTAATGCTAAAGGTTAAACGTTTAGGGTATTAAACGGAATCTGTCACCCCTAATGCCAATACGTTATTAAAAAGGTTTTTAACCACAACACCGTCTACTCCGAAGATTAGGGGGAAAAAACACCACTCGCCCCTAATAAATTAACATCTGACTATTTGAGATTGTGTAATTCAGAAAGGTTAAGTCTTATTCTTGCAAGTTTGTTTATATACATATACATATACATCATAGACCTTTCTGGGTGATTGCAGACACAAAGGAATACTATGGCTGATAACTGCAGTACACCTTACAGTCGTGCTCTGCACATCCAGCTTTGCTATGCAAAGAAAAAGACGTTCTTGAAAAGCGGGTTTTCAGGAGGAGGAGACACCGGGATTGTCACTTTGAAAAAGTCGTCGACATAAATAGGACTGTTGCCCATGAATACATTTTTTTTTGTGTGTCAATGTTGCTACTCTGGCAGATCCTTCCTTCATTAAAGGTTCAGCATTAAATTAAACGAGAACCAGTTTCCAATAGTAATTAACTTGAGTATATCGGGAGGCCATTATTCACGTTATAGTAACCTTTTAATAGCTCGGTGTGTAACTTCACTGCAGGTAATGACTTTAAAGAGCACTTATTAAAAGAGAAATGGTAATGAGCTTTAATAAAACTGAGCAACTTGGAAATGAAGAACCGTTTTCGATGGGAAAGGACGTAGGGGTTCCACTCTTGCTATTCCATTAAAGGCACCGATAACTCTTTTTCAAGTCTCCTATATGTGGATGAAGTTAACATTAACAGTGATTGAGAACAGATAATTGTGAAGGGAAAATGAATCTTGCCACATTCAGGATGCAATCTCTTTGGAAGGACTCAGCTAAATACAATAAAGGATTTTTAATTACACAGTTCCACAGACAGTACCAAAGGATACTACGGTATTTGAATTTCAGATGTTACAGATCCTGGTCTTGGACATGCGTATCTCTGTGGGTTATTCAAGGGAATGAACTGAGGTGGAAGCTATAGACTCGGTAATCTGTGGGGTTTTTAAATCCTCGACACATTTAAAACAGCCCTCACTTACTGAAATGATTCTTATTAATTATGTCTTTAGAGAGGTGCTGTGTAACGACCCAGATTAATTGTTAGCCTTTTGAATGGTTTTTACATTTTCTCTACTGTAATTCGTACAGTATGTTGGTTGAATTAACCATATATGATGAAGGAGGTGCATAACGCCCCAAAGTTATGTTTTGAAATTGACTTCCAATGAATGCACTATTTTTATTTATTTATTTATTTATTTTCTCTCTTTCATTTGCTTATTTGAATAACTCTACCGTGCACACCTCAGTGCTGGTCTTCTATTAGGGGACAGATAACTCGACTCAAAACAGCCGGCACTGAAACTGTTTAAACAGCATACTTTTAGTATTCCTTTAAAATGACTTCATGCAGAAAGAGTGATAATAATCTAAGAACAACGCACTGTTTAAAAATATCTAAAAATATATATATTGTAGAGTCAAGATGCGCGTTCAAATGGAACAGAAGAATAGATCCGAGTCCAAACTAACGCAGTTTAAGGTGGAAAAATAAAAAAAGAGGGAAAAATATCCAGGACTGTTAAATTATTAAATAGTGGGGGGTGTGATTTAAATGATTGCTTCTGTAATTACGAACAGTACCAAGAAAACAGGGAGGGGGTCACTTTTGCCTACAATGTTTAATAAGAAAAAACCCAAAGAAGCGACACAGCCTGCTTGTTTCAATTGCAGTGACTTGAAATGTATTTGCTTACGATTGTAAGTCGCCCTGGATAAGGGCGTCTGCTAAGAAATAAATAATAATAATAATAATAATAATAGCCCTTTGCGGGGGAAACTATTATTCTAAACCTGTAGCTGACAGGTATACCTACTTCACTACTACCATATGATACGCTGAGACTTTGTAGACCGACAAACTGTGTCCCCCCCTCCCCTCCACCTCTTAATTAATGACAGGCAAGGTAATACATCTCTGGAAACACTGAGTTCTGTTACACAAAGCTCGTTGTCTCAGGCCTCTTATCAGGCCTGTCTTTTTTGCAGTAACTGCACTTAAGGAAACTTGTAATTTTCTCAAAGAAGCTGACAGTGACAGAATTAAAAATGAAGGTCCCCCCCCTCTGAAAAGCCAGTTCATTACAAATTAACAGCGGCCCTAGCAAAAGCAGCGGGCTAAGGCGTGTCAAGTAGAGATATGGATAAAGAAACCCGGCATTTCAAACTGTCAGAGCCGGGAGCCGAAGCCGTGCTTGGAACAAATTAATCACAGCGTGTCAAACGCAAAAGTTGCATGAAGTGAACACATCGGGTTCTAGCACGTCCATCTGAGTGTGCTTTTACCTGCTTATTACTGCTAACCATCTGCACTCTCTTTAATGTAAAGATATCATTAAATTGCAGAGGGGAAAGGGCATATTATAAATATCCTTGCATGTGTTTAAGAGCTGCTTGGAATGTATTTGTTCAGACGTGGTAAGTGTGGCACCTGCCCTGTGTGTGTGTGCGCGTGTGTGCGTGTGTTTTTATGTATAGATTCATTTTTTTTATTTTATTTTTATTTACCGCTTGCATTTCTCTTTTCCATCAAATCTGTCTGTGCTTTCCTCTTTTTAAGTGTGTGTGTTTTTTTTTATTATTTTTTCTCCTTCACTTCTAATTCTTTTTTTCTGTGATATATTTATTTACAGTAATATGATCAACTTGACCTTTTTTTAATAGTCTGAAAAATGTAATGAACACTTTTTTTTTTTAATTCAGTAGAAAACAGTGGAAACTTTAGCTGAACAAACGAAGCAAAATACAGAACATGATTGGAAAGAGTAATGGTGCTTTTATTTTCTGCTGGTTTCAAGGTGTACAAGGCACAAGAACAGTCCCTTTTCTTAAATTGATTTAAAAAAAAAAATCCCCTCTATACAGGATAATTTAGTTAATAATTAAAGATATATTATAATATGTACTGTTGAGTGTCTTTGACAGTTAAGGAAAAGCAGGAGCAGCCTGGGTGAGCTGGGTTAAGTGAAAGGCTTTCCACATCTGAGACCTGAACGCTTAAATGCTGTAGCCATGCTTTGTGCAGTAAGCTGAGACAATTTAGAAGTGACATAGGAACAAAAAAATAAATAAACACATCGTAATAATGATGTCATACCTTTCCTTGGGGAAGCTCTGAACGGGACACAGCGCGAGCTGCAGATAATGTTTTTAACGCAGTGCTTGCAGTAGATGTAGCAGGAATGATGTGTGTTTCTCCCCCCCTCCTTTTCTTTCCATTCAGAGTGTTCCTACATGGTGGCAATGTCAGAGCTGGTTTTCAGTGAGGCTAGCTGCTGTGTTTGATGTGTTGGTGGTTATTCACTGTAGCTGTATCAGTTTACCTGAAGGTTAAGTCAGCATGTTTACACTTTGCTGTGAACCTGAACTCCAGGAAACTGTGGAGAAGGAGAAGCTTTCTAGATAATCTGGGGAAACAGCAGAGAAATGCTTTCTTTCTTTCTTTCTTTTTTTTTGTTTCTTTCACATTGTCTCCACTCAGGCCATCAAAAAGATTTGATTTATGTTCTTATTGCCAAATATCTGTTTTGTAAGAACAAAAATGTAGTCGGTATTAAACCTCTGAATCATTGTAAAGTTTACTTTAAAACTTCAGACATTTCAATGACATTTTTACGGTGCAATAAAAATACCACCAAAAAAAAAAAAATGACAATCTGCACGACCTAATGGTGTAATGAAATATACAAATATTTGTAATTTGTGTCTCCATGGTTTCTGAAAGAGCTTTTTAAATACAGACACGTTCATCCATTTATGCTGTAATACAGTAAGCATCGAACAACTGGTGAGTACTGCATTCTGGAAAACATGTACAAATATATATATTTCATAACTGATTTGATGTGCAACAAAAGAGACCTCAAGTCAGTGAGGGCCATGTGTGTCTCCTGTCTCCTCTCTCCTGTCTCTCCTCTCCTCTATAGTAGTCAAGGACGTTTTCAGGTCCTTTCTAATGTTAAGCTGTGTGTTTCAGTCCCTGATCCTCCATTCCTTTCCCGCTTGCCTCTTTTGGGGAGCGCGACAATAATTAAATGGAACATCTTCTCCGAGCAGCTGGAGTGGAGTTCCAGCTGACTGCAGCACCTGTGAGCGCTGTGGCCCAGCCTCGGGGGCCCCACGGTGCAGCACCGAGCCCCCCGTTTCCACGCCGGAGAGGCGACCGGCATCTCAAGGCACCGTGCGGCTGCTCCGGCCCTTCTGTGTGCTTCTGATGGTGATGGAGCCTGGGAGTGCCTTTCCAGACCAATTAAAGGGATGATTTGTGAAACGCCAGCTATTTATTTAATTAATCACCAACACAGAGCCATAAAACCCATCATTTCAAAAAAAAAAAAATTCTTGTTCGTTTGCCATGTGCTTAATAGATTACGGCGCATTAAAGAAGTGACACAGTGATGTATTTACAATATTGTACCGAAAGCTGGCAAACTTCCCCATATTTTAAGCCTGTCATTCCAGCCATTGAGTGTCGTCAGCAGGAATACAGCATTACAAATTATCTCCGATATTTATTAGCGCTGCTTATGTTTTTTTTTTTTTAAATGCATTATGTTTCAGGTTGTTTAATTTGATTTAAGTGGTAAGTGTACAAATAAAAATTCACAAATACTGTATGCAAGCCCTGGTTTTTATTAACGGGAGAATGCGCTGGTAAAAGATGACTTTTTTTTTTTAAATGGGGCTGGTGTGCACTAATTCTACAGCAGACCATTAACAAAAACTATCGGCAAAAAACGTTGTATGTGTGACATCCAAAGCATTCATTGTTAGTCCCTACAATGCTGCAGCAGTTGCATCATCGTTGCTGAAAGATTTTTCCTGCCTGTACCTCCCTGAATGTTTATAGAAATTCAGAGCTACTGAAGCCAGTCGCTGCAATCCAGTAGTCCTTTAAACTCTTATTTTTTTTTTCCTGCTTGAAAATCTTTCAATTTTCGGTCAGTAATCGGTGATAGACAAACAACAGTGTGAAAATGTTACACCACTGTGTGCATTAATTTAGCATTTAAACAACTTCTAAAAAAGTATTGTGCATGTTACCATTTGTGGCTATGTGTTCCTTTTCTCTTACTATTTTTAAAATGAATTTCATGTGTGGCCTATTAAAGTCATTAATTAAATTAGTCAATCACTAATTTGCCTATTTTGACAATTTTACAAGATTTTCAATTAAAGTGGTTTTGATTTATATATGCACAACAAATCAAAACGGAAGCAATGAGGTGTTCTAATAAAATTTGCACACTGCTGTATGTATTTTTTTTTTTAATAATAATAATTTGTATTGTTGTCTTCGGGGTGTGTTTTAACAGTATAAACCGCATCGGAGCAGAATACTGTATATTAATCCTGGTGTATCCTCCCAGGGGCGATTTTTATTCACCTACTTATTAACTTTAATAAAAATACAATGAAAAAACATCCACATGTTTATAATTGAGGGAGGGTGGCATTCATATTTGTTGCTGTTTCATTAAAATGGAACCTTTTTTTTTTTTCTTGACAAAGAGTTGTGTTTTACAAGATAAACGATCTCCCTGTTTGCGCTGGCTGTCTCCGTAGATAAGTGTTTTGAAATGCACTAATAGAAGTGCAACAGCTATTTATTTGTAAATTTAAGAATGCATTATGCCAGTCTCGCTCCCAGGTGTACAACGCATACCACATTACCCGTGTCTGTGCCACAAGATCGCTTCTTCAGAGGAATGAGAAAGAGACGCCAAGAGCAAAGAGTAGAAGTGAGCTAGCTCCATGTGATGGCAGTCTGAGGGGCTGTGAATAAAATCTGCATTATTGAAGCTGGAGCTGAAAGAAAAAACACAGGGCATCAAATTAACTGTTGTCTTGATTCAGGCAAAATGATACTTATTTTTTGCATTGCCTTGTATGTGGATGGATGCATGGGCAAGAGTTTAAAGAGCATCGCAGTCCGTTTTTATTGTAAGGCTCAATGTATTGCTCCCTCATTATTGCACCTTTTGATAATTGTTATTTCACTGTTAGGCCACGCTGACAATCAATTGTAGAAGTCTTGTTTTCCCCCGATAAGGAATTACTTTACTGTTTTCAATATTTCACCGTAAAAAAAAATAAAAATAATAATTATAAACGTGGAAGTCAAATAGTGAAATAAATCTACAGGTATGTATCAGGTTGTTGCTCTCCAGAGTTTCAGTAGGTATAATTTAATTTTAAACAATCAGACACTCAGTTAGTAGACCGAAAAATAGAGACAGGGGGCAGATGTCTGTGTTTTCCTGCTAATGCTTTTGTATAGAAAAAAAAACAAAAAAAAAACACTTAACAAACGATAAAATCTCATTCGCATTAGGGAAAGTGGATCTGTTTCGTATTTGCATAAATGATCTGCATTGCTTGCTGGCAAGCTTATTTTCTCATTGCGGATTACCAGTCGTTATCCTGTTGTCTGAACTGTGTGACTTGCACAGGGTAACAGAATTAAGATTTCTATCTTTTTCTTTTTAATTTGCTGTTCCGTGTTTAATTTCAAAGAGGGACGTATCTTACCTGTTCAAAACCACGATACTGTAGTTGACCCCCTCTTATTGCCTAGATCAGGGGTGCCCAATCCTGGTCCTGGAGGGCCGATGCCCTCCTGGTTTTTGTTCAAACTGTACACTAAATTGATTAATTGGACCAATTAAGCTTCTAATAAGGGCATGATTGGTCCAATTAAGTAATTTACGGCACAGTTGCAACAAAAGCCAGGAGGGACATCGGCCCTCCAGGACCAGGATTGGGCACCCCTGGCCTAGATGAATAGATTAATAATTTTTTTTTTTTTTTTTAACAATTATTTGTATTCATTCTCCAATATTCTCCCAGTTTTCTCATGTCCAATTATTATTCAAGCTCCAAAACGAGTGCCGTCAGCCGTTTGCTTTTTTTTCAAGTCCATTGTGCAGCCATAACCAGAACTTCGGAGGACCATGCAGTTCTGAATTGCGTACAGGCAGGCCCGCAGGCTCCCGGCTAGCCACAGGGGTCGCTGGTGTGCAGTGAGCCAAGGACTCCCCAGCCGACCTAACCCCTACCCCGCCTGGGTAGTGCTTGGCCAATTGTGCGCCGCCCCCTGGGTCTGCAGTGGCATAGTTTGGATTTGAACTGGCGATCTCCAAGCTTATAGGGCTATCCGTCCCAGAGTGCCTTTACTGGATGCGCCACTCGGGAGCCCCCAGTGGATTCATTGTTTATTACAACACACGTAAAATATGGGTTAAAAAACACAGCTCCTCTCTATGTTACTTTAGTGTATTCGCTGATCATTTTAAAAACCTGGATTTGATTTCCTTACTGTTCTGCAAGAAATGTTTTCTTTTTTCGGGGGTGGGGGGGTTTGTCGGTGACCTTTTAAAACCGCAGCAATATGCACTGATTATATAGGAAGTGTTTTTGTTTTTCTTTCTTTCTCTCCCAGGCTCAGGGTATTGATTGAATCCTTTTTAGCATTTACAGTCCCGCAGATGTCTGGAGCAGTACTTGCAGATTACATTCTCCAGCTCTGCCGGTCTAGTCGTTGTCTTCCGTGCTGTATAATTAAGCTGTACATTAGAAGGAGGGGTGGAATAAAACATGAGTATGTAAATGCAGCCTGGAGCTGATGTTCTAGTGATTATTACAATGCAGATAAAGCATTTCTCATAACTGCCTGTGCCTACTGGAGCCTCCGAAAACATCTGGGCCTTTTTAATTGAAAAATAGCATGGTGCTCTACAGTGGTGGCGTTCACGCTAAGTGAAGTCAACAATTAAGACACAAATATAATTGATACAATTGCATTACGTTCCTATTTGTGTTCCAGTTAGCTGAAACATTTATGCATCATTATTTATGGGCAGAGCGAGAGAGGGGGAAATGGCGAAGAGGTGTTTTTTGTGTTCTTAAAAATAATAAATACATCATTTCAAAGAGAAGTGTAATGCATGCATAAATAACTATTGTGAGGTAGAGGGCTATTAGAAATTGTATTTGTTTTTTTAAGCTGTGTAAACATTAGAGAGAAAAAAAATGTTACAGTGGACAAGATTCACTAAGCATTTATTTACTCAAGGAGGTTACTTACATACAAGGCTGGTTAAAATGTGAAGACACATAAAACACTGCTAAATTATATTCTGTACAGAACTGGAGATATTTCACTGAGATGGGTTATACTCTGGGTATGTTAATCCGGCTTAAAGGCGTCATCTTGAGGGGGGCTGATTTAACATTCGGAATGTAAGAACATTCACTGTTTCTTTACGGCTTTAACAGAGTCCTGTATATTGCTAACTTAAACAAAAAAATATATAATTCACCAAAGAGGATAGGACAGGAGCGTGGGAAGTGGGAAGGTGGTTCTGACGGTGTTCTCAAAGATGTAGTTGGTTGTGAAGTCTCTTTCTTCAGTTCCTTTTTCCATGCAGTGAGGGGCTCATGCTATTTTAATGCAGATTCTTTATAAACACATACCGCTGTGTCTTGCCGTTATATATATTTCATTGTGCCACCTTTTAAGGGAAGAGTTCAGTGTTGTCTGCCTGGAGGGAATGTGTTTTTTTCAGAAGAGGAAGGTTCAAGTTATAATCCTTTTGCTTCTCTGCTCGTGTTTTAGCAGTGCCTGCCCTATATTTCACTATCCCCAGTGACCATGCTTCTGTAGCACTCAGCATTTTGCTGAATAGTCTCCCGACGACCTCTATTTTATGTGTTAGATACTCTGTCAAACTGGCCCCCCAGTATTACTTAAAGCTTTCCAGGTTGGGCTCCTAGTGGGGCCGACAAAGTGTACCATTGATTGATGATTATTATTATTATTATTATTATTATTATTATTATTATTATTTTCATCAAACATCCCACAACTAATAGTTAAATAAATGATCTCCTTTTAAAATAAAATGTCAGATTTGTTTCTTGTTTCGTACAGGGGCTCCATTGTGTCCTACCTACCTGTATTTCGCACGCTGTTTATGTTCTGTATGACTAGTGTTCTTTACACTTATGTGGCAGATGTTCTGTTTAGGTGAGCAGATGTAGCCTGTGCTTTCACCTTGTCTGGATAGTTACAGTTCTCCACTCTTTGATCTTCTGATGACCACTGAAACGAAGTTCAGGCTTTGTATATGTTTTTTTTTTTTATAACGTTCTTTAGTAACTCCAAAGAGCTTGCTGCTGGTAGGAGTGTTTGATAGATAATGATATTACAGCTTGATGGATAATGATATTACCCTTTTGTGATTTACGATTTATTCCCCCCCCCCCCCCAGCTTCCCTGCCAAGTAGGCTTTTCATCCCATCAGTGTATTTAATCGTCTCTGGACTGGCTTCAAAATGCTGAATATTATGTTATTTTTTTATTTTATTTAAGGTAAAAAAAAAAAAAAGCTTCAATTACTTTGGTAATTTAAGAGAGTGTTAATGACTATATGGTAACCTTTCCCTTTCGTATATCATCCCGTAATGGAGAAAAGGGTGGCTTTTTCCAGTACGCCTTCATTAAAAACATTCGATTAAATCTGAATATGACGCCATGTACTGATGAAATTAATAGAGTTTGAGGATGCGTAATTCATCCTTACGGTGTTAAAATCCTCCTGGAACATTAACGGCATTGATTTTGTTATATAAATATGATTTAATAAGACAGAGGTCCTTAAAAACTGTGTCTGAATGGTAAAAACGTTCAGCCGGAATCCACTGGCACTGATGCTGCATCATTAGTATAGAATCTGACATTAACATTACAGATCACTGTACAGTCTGAATTATTTATATACTAAATAGCCCCTTAATACGTCTGCTTTATATTAAAGGGAAAAACAAACCCATTTAGCTTTTCACCTCCGCAGAGAGAGGGGCAGGGTGACACAGGACGGTGAAACTGCATTAGAGTCAAATACAAGTCGTGAACCAAGCTGTAATTACAGTGTGTAATGCATTGTAGGCATTGGTAGTACCCAGGCCACTGTCTGTTACCCTTCCCCATTTTTGAAGGGTATTAATGCGATTATGGGCCCTATTCACAAAGCTGTAAAGACTTTGTTTTTAAGAAATGTTTTTAAGGACTGATTTTTGTCTTAGATTTAAAAAATGCTTTGAGAAATTAAGAATTAACTAAGATATTTAGGTCGGAGAATGGAGATCTATCACTGCTTTAGATCAGTATTGATTGTACTGTGTTATCAATAAAGAGGTAGACACAGTATCAGTTTTAATGTCAGACTGGGGAGTGTGGAGATGGTACAAACTTGTGCAACAATATTTATTTCTGATTAATAGGTCACCCATAAAGCTCTAATTAATTAACTGAATCAGACATTTAAAAAAAAAAAAAAAAAGCATCAATCAAATTGTAACCCTTTATTTATTTATTTATTTATTTTTTTTAATTACAGATTCAATTTCCAGTGAGTATACTGCTCCATTCATTGCACAAACTTTGGTTTCATGCCCCTGCTAATAAATCAGTTGAATTGAGCTCTTGACTTAATAGTGATCATCTCTCGGATGTCTTGTCTTCTCAAAAAACAGCAAGGCTGGGAGAGCAGAGCCGTGTTCCTCTTCCCTGCAGCTGTTACCTGCCAAGGCGAATGCCAGTCTTCTATGGCACTGCATGGCTCTTAATTAGCAGGTTTCATTCAGCGCGGTGACAATTTACCTGTCGTAGCCAAGGCAGCCAGCTAACTGCGGATAGGGTGAAATAGTTTCAGAATCGGTCGGCCAGATTGGAGGTGACTTTAAAAAAATATATATATATACACTGTATATATATAATGTATTAACAATAAGTATATTACAAAATATACCTTGTTGACAGGTATTCCCTGCCGCGATTCATTTGAAAAAAGGATTTTACTATTTTACTTGGCCGATTCTAGTAACTTTACTAAGCTTGTTAAGGCCATATTTAATAAAAACATCTCTGGTTTATTGGCACGGCTTGTTTTTTTAATAATTATTTTTCTGCTGTGACAAGCTAATAAGCCCCTTTCAGTTGCGTTTCAGTAGTGCTGTACGTGGTTTCTAAACACAGCTGCCCCTGGTTGTATGTTTGGGGTAATGTTATTTCTTGAAAGGATGGTTCATGATGAATGAAAAATTCCTTTTCTCTCTATTTTATGATGATAAAAATGTTGTGACACCAGTTTAAAACCGTCAGCATTTATTGGCATAAAACACATATTTTCAAATTGGCACTCGTAGGATAGTAATTATGTCTCTGTCTCCTATCTATGTGAATGGGGTCTGTTTTAATGATAAGCAGTATTTTAATTGTTTTCAGAAAATATGATGGAAATCTAACCCCAAGTTTTTTGCCCCATTGTTCACATTTATTAGATCATGTGTATGCACTGGAAGTCTGCATAGCATACATAGTCACTTCTAGCTGATTTCTAAATGATCTATCATAAATGTTCCGTGTGCATATGAGGCTGGATTTAGGAACCAATTTTCTTGATGTTGGTTCATTATTATTGGAGTGTTGCTGTGTGTTGCTGCTATGCACATTCCACGACGTTGAGAAAGACGTCCAGTCGAACACGTGGCTCGCTGTTTAACAGATGTGGATGTTATATGCATGTTCATCAAGTACCGTGTTCTCATTTTCTTGCTGTTTTCTTTTTCCCCCGACAGGGCCATGTTGGTACAACATCAACCAAAAAAATTGACGTCTACCTCTCAATGCAGTCGGGCCAGGAGAAGCTGCACCCGATGACTGTGGTGACGATGGCCAACGCCAGAGTGCAGGACCTGATCGGGCTGATCTGCTGGCAGTACACCAGCGAGGGACGGGAGCCCAAGCTGAAGTAAGACAAAGAACCGCTGCCTTCCCTCCATTCTTTAATTAACTCCTATTTAAAAAAAAAAAAAATGTATTGATGTTAATGTTACAAAATGAGAAACAAACACCTTGAGACGGCTCAGGAGAACTCTGATTATGTTGCTGAGCTGTTCGGGTTCCGGTTCTGTCAAATTTAACAGAGGTTTTTACCTCTCAAAAAAAAAAATTAGGAGTTAATTATACTGGCGTAAACGCTTTGAAAATATGGCTCTCTGTCTAATTGTTCAGCTTTTTTATTTCAAGTGATGGGTCATTCCAGCTTCAGTGGAACATGAGCTGCCAGAGTTTGGAGACACCTGCTTTCCGTGGCTGTTGAGCTTTCCTTCATTTTTTTTCATCTTAATTCCGCACCTCTCGGCTGAAGACACTCTGGACCGTGTTATTGAACCCTTGCTGTGTGGGCCTGTGACTCATAACCCAGATCTCGTGTAGCTTTGACTTGATGGATGTGCTCTGCAGCTTTTGTCTTTTAACAGCTCACTAGAATTTCATTTCTTTAAGTATTTAAAAAAAAAAAAAAAACCTGTAGAGAGAGAGACACACAGAGAGAGGGCAAGAACGATCCATTAAGCTTTTCATTTACTTGTTTGTTCTTTTTATTTTATTTCACGAGTTGGGTCCCGGTTTAGACGCTTGCAATAATCAATTTGTTTGTAATGCAGTCGGCAAACCGCAGAAGCAATTCAATAAGTACACATCATTTAGACTTGTGTACAACGAGTACCAAACATCGGCATGATTCGCAATAAAACCCAAACGCGAACCAAACGGTGATAATATATAAATGAAAAGAAAGGATAGCAGTGACACTTCACCGGCTAGGGGCCTGTTAAATGGAGCTGCCTTTTTCACACTGACAATCTACCTATAATATTGCATTATACTCTGTCTTTCTTATTGTAGTTTTAGCTTTATCGTGATACAAAGCCTTGTGTTTTTACTTTGCTGTTTTAGATTATGGATTTCTTGTGTCCCAATGCAGATGGTCCGTGAGGAGATAGAAAAATGAAAAGCAACTTTAACCGGAATGGTACATGGAAGGCGAGCTCCCAGTTTCCCTTTCATGTCATTTCACATGCACAAGCATTCTTATCGAAAGCACAACACACATGTAAACTGTGGCTCCCATCTATTGACAAACTACCACGTGAATTGTTGTCCTTTACATTTCAGTGGTCGATGATGCGTCGTACGATGTGCCTTCATCGATTGCAGTGCACAGGTAGAAAATTCAGATTGGTGCACCAACTCCTCAGATCTGTCAACAGATTTGAAAAATGAATTATCACCTTTTGATGGCTCTCAGGCCACTTTAGGTGACACGTTACTGGGGTTGCCTGTAATAGACACAGCTGCTGTCCTGCACAGTAGATGAGGGGCACACTTCTTGGCACGGAGATGAGCGAGTGGTCCCCAACCCCCCCCCCCCCCCCCCCCCCAAAACTGCTGCACCTCCTCGGGTGCCAACAATGTGGCAAGGACTGGCTGCTCAGACACAGGCATTAGCGGGAAGTGGCCAAGGGGAATCCTGCAGCAGATGTGGCGCATTGCTCCCAGAGACTGGAGAAGCCGCTGTTATTGTTGGCCCCGGCTTCTCCACTTTCCAGAACTGTTCCATGAATCAGATGGCAAGAGGGCCGGCAGCTTGCGGCTCCCAGCTCCTTTCCAACTGCTAGTTTTAAAATCTTGCCATAAATCAGAGGGAAGGGATCTTAGTTAGATTTATCGATGCTGAGCCTTGTAAACAAATATTGAAATAAGCACTAATGCACATGGTGCAATAAGCTTTTAAAATGTTTTTGTGCCATTTATCATTCTTTTGTTTTGTTTTTTCTTTCTTTCTTTGGCTGGTCAGAAGAGTGCGCTATAAAAAATGTTTTAATAGACAAAACAGAAGGTCATAAAATTGATTTAATTTTTAAATTTAATAAATATCCTTCTTTCTTTCTTCATCACCAGAATACCGATGCTAACGAAATTGAGTAAAATGATGTTGCTTTTAATTATCGAAAGCTGACCTGCAAAGTTTTCCAGTTGCTCACCTCAATCTGGACTTTTTTATCTGGGATTCAAACACGTTAGCCCCAGTCCTGGTGCCTATAGGATTATTGACCAATTAATTATCGTGAATATCCCACTTTCATGTGTCTGGTTAATTGGTTGAAATGTTTTATTCCACTGGGTTTTTTTTGTGTTTTTTTTCCATTACACACCCTTGACCGTCATGTATCCAGTATTTACAGCTTGAACCTTTAGCTGCACTAAAAACTTAAGGAAATTTATAGTGACACATGCGATCAGATTACTTTCCTGTAAGTCCCCCTTTTAGAAAATTTACAGTTTACATTAATATTAATGCACCATTATTACCTGCTTCATTTAATAAATAACTGCTGTCGTGACGGCGCAAGTATAGATCACTTGGATTGAGCACTCTTAAACAAAACCAGCCTTATTGGAAACGCTTGCAAGTTAATTGGGGAAAATTTCAAATCAGGTAGTCGGCAAAATAACTCATTGTCACATCCAATCAATAGACTTTGTAAATCAACTCATTTAATGTATAAATGATCTATAAAGATCAAGCGACCAATTAAACAATTAGCATACATTTTGCAATTAATTAATTTTGCCATCAATCACGTAATTAAAGTTCGAAATGTAAACTGCCGAGTTTGGATACAGTCTGGCAATACTTCATGCCTTTGGAACGCTGTTCTGACAAGGCTAGATTTACAGTGTTAAAAAGCACTGCAATTATAGGGAAAAACTCTGTGGATGGAGTTAAGAGCTCCAAGTTGAAGGTCTTTTACTTGCCAGCTTTAGTGCTTTTAAAGGGGCAAGTGTGTCGTATTGGGAGATCTGGAATTATCGGAAAATCTGACAAAAGTATAAGGTGAACAAGTCTGAGTGCCTTATAGAGCAGCGCCCTCCGCAGCTGCCTCAAGTTCCAAACGGCTTCTCCCTGCTGCTGCGGGCTCGAGAGGGTGAAGGTGTGATGCTTTAGCACTTGCTTACCTTTTCCTGACTGTCAGAAGAGGGACGGTTAACCAGAGCTGACAAGAAGGCTGACGATGCATCCTGATCAGGGCCTCCCTGCCAAGGGAACTGCAGATCTGCGTAATTGTAGTAATTATGCCACAGCAGGGCAGACCCGCAGTGGCACGCCGCTCATTCACGCTTTGGTATCTGTGCAGAATATTTCTTAACCCCCTCTGGTTCAGCTCAAGTATGACATGTGTTGTTCAACACAAGACCTGCCCATAGGTTCATAAAAGATTATTTGCTTCGAACAGGGCTTGAAACGCCGGTTTGCGGGAGTATTTTAATTAACATGAAGTTTGAGAAGCATCTGCATCCTGTTTTACAGTGGTCCCTCATTTTAACATGCGAGTTCCACCTTCTACTGAGAGGACAAGTGCAAGGTGACGTGGCCATGCTTCCCTTATAACCGCTGCTGTGCCGTAAAAAACTTTCATTCAAACGAGAGAATGTGCTGTGATCAGGGAGACACTGCTTAACTACAGAGAGTAAGAGGTTTTCTGCAAACAGTAGCCAGACCACTGATCTCACAAGTAGACCAGAAGTATCACTGGCACAGTCAAGTAGTCCACCTCACTACTTCTATACACATAATGAGGACACATGCAACTAGCGGACTAAAACGGACGTTTTTTAAAACATTTTCATAGCATTAACTTAAAGTAATTGTCAAACTGAACTGTCAACAAAGCAGGCTACCTGGTGTGTGTTAGTTCAGGTTTTAAAATTAGATGGCAGCGAGTTCCTTGTACCGTCAGCCCATTTCACTTAAAAGCCAGTGGGAACGGTGCCAGAGGATGCTGCTGGCACATAATCTCGTCAACGGCATAGCCTGTCTTCTCTTTTATATTCAGCAAAAACTCTTCCTAAACTGAGGCATATGCCAAAGGTGGTTGGGGGGAGCTGAGGATGAATCACAGGACCCTGACTCTGTGGGTTTGTACTAATACCATAGGAGTTGGCGCGGTCAGGGGGGTATCATCACTAATTGTCCAATCAGGATTGTCCATCGGGAGGTCTTTGTGCAGGACTCAGCTGACCACATTTCAGTGTGATGTGTTCTCTCTCTCTCTGTCTCTGTCTCTCTGTTTCTCTCTTGCTCTCTCTTTACCTTTTCTTTGTTTTGTTTTATTATTTGCAGTGAGAATGTAAACGCTTACTGCCTCCACATTGCCGAGGATGACGGGGAAGTGGACACAGACTTTCCTCCGCTCGACTCCAACGAACCCATTCACAAGTTTGGCTTCAGCACCCTGGCGCTGGTGGAGAAGTACTCCTCACCTGGGCTGGCAGCAAAACAGTCGCTCTTTGTTCGAATGTAAGAGCTCGGGGTAACCCATTTATTTATTTATTCATTAAACCCTTATTTCCAGGTATGTGTGTGTCTGTGGGTATATATGTTATATGTTGTGTGTATGTATAAAATATACAACCAATGGGTTACAGCAAGAAAAAATAGAACATAAATAAGAATTTCTAACTCTCTTAGTTTATAAATGCTGTAGTTTAGACCTGATAGAAATGTGGTTGTAATGTAATTTCTGGTGTAAATAAGGCAGCTAAGGGGATATTTAAATATGATACATATTGCTGTAATGTGCATATGGATCAGGAAGAACAGTAAGTATAGCAACTACAACAACAACTCAATTATTTGGTATTGGTTTGATTGTTGGTATGTATTTGTATTGGCAGGTGTTGATGTGCATTCATGACACAGCTGTACAACAGCCATGAGCACACACAGTGAATAACATAGATAAATAAAACTTTTTTTAAAAAGAGTTCGAATTATGAGTGTTATTTTTTTTTTTTTTTAAATAAGTGTTTTTGAAAAGCCACAGTATAGCTGCACAGAATAATAACATCATGTCGTAATAAAGATCCTAGCTGGAACTAAACTAAGCTAAGCAGCAGCTACTTAGAATAGCATGATTACTGCAAACCAACTTGACTATTTCAAATAAACTATTTGGAATGAAGAGAGGGAGAGGGAGAGGGAGGGAGTGCAGTATACACTGTTTGGGATGAGAAACGTTAGGGAATCATTAACCTGTCTCGAAAAAAACACAGTCATTTTCTTTTCTGATTTTGAAAGGGGAATTAGGGGGTCTAAAAATAAATGAGAAATGTGTCTGTCATCTGCTATTAATGCAAGCAAGGAAGTTACAAGCATTTGTTCCCTCCTGTAAACATTTATCACTTCAGCAGAGATTATTAAAATGCAGATGTCTGTCACAGGCAAATATATATGTTGGATTATTGTTAAAATTTTAAAATCTGACTTGGTTTCCTTTCTGGCAGAAGGGCCTGTCTGGAGAGATACTGTTTTTAAATTACAGAAATCTTGATTTTTATTTAGGACATGTTGTAAAAGTGCAAAAGATTTTATTTTTTATTTATTTTTAGGGTATGTCTGTTTCAGTGCCTGAGGAATATGTGAATTACTCAACGTCAAACAAATAGACCACAAAAAAAGGAGCCTTTTAATATCTTAATCATTTTTTGTCTGTGGTGATTGATCATTTTGCACTAAAAGGTTTTCTCTTTTATTCCCCATCATTAAAATTTGATGCATTTTACATTTGCTATGTCTGCGATCAATTATGAAAATGTATTTGAATCCCCGTAGCTGTTTTATAAGAATGGTGGTGTTAGCAAATATGCGTTGCTTCTGTCAACCATCTCATATATGAAAAGTGGAGGCTCTGAAGAGCAATTGGTAGCTATTGTTCACTTTTAAATATAACATTTCAATTTAGAGGAGAGTAAAAAAAAAACTTTGCAAACTTTCTACCTCTCTAATGGTTGCCTGAAAGGAGGAAAATGATTTTATAAACCAGTTTTAAAAGCGTTGTTTATGTATGTATGTATGTATGTATGTATGTGTATGTGTGTAATATATATATATATATATATATATATATATATATATATATATATATATATATATATATATATATATATATATATATATATATATATATATATATATATATAAAATGTATGTGATGGACTAGAATTCCTTTCTTTTGACGTTGGCCACAAAGCATTTGACCTCTGGCCTCTGGCCATTAAGATTTGTCTACGAACTACCGACACCCGCTACTATTACATTTCAGACACACTGATTCTTGGCATATGTCAAGAAATGCAGCATTTTGTTCATCCTTTCTTTCTTTCTTTCTTTCTTTCTTTCTTTCTTTCTCCTGCTCGTTCAAACCATTCCCAGCTCCTACAGCTTTGATCCTCTGAACTGACAGTCAAAAGTCTGGCTTGGGATTCCTGTTCAGCAGGACATGTTGGAGGAAAATCTGCTTGGGAAACTTTGCACAGTGCATCTCATGCCAATGCAAACTGTCAGCCACTTGAGTTTGTAAGCAATGCCCAGCGGCAGTCGTTTGGAACCAACTCCTAGAGTGTGTGTGTGTTTTTTTTTTTTTTAATCTTTTTCTTTCTAGGCCCATAGCTACGTGCGGCGGCCTCCTTTCGGTTGTCATGACTGGTAAACAATTAAGTTTGAGGCGGGAGAGGGACCTCATTATCCCCCACCTGTGCCCAGCTGGAAAGGGAGGGTCGAGATAAAGCCATTAGCTGTCTTTCTACTGGCACCGCAAAGAGTTCAAATACATCTGTGTCTTATTTTCTTTTCTGGCACAATCAGTCGAGCGAGCTAAGCAGGCATGACCGAATTTGGCAAGTTCCAAGGACTCTGGCAAAGTTACACAAGGAGAAGGCAGAGAGACGGGTAGTTTTGGCTTCTCGTTGCCCATTAGTTTTGCTGAGCTTCGTTATTGGAAAGCGTCTGTTTAGCATAAAGGAAGCCATTTGGTCGCTGTACTAAAGGTAATTAAGAAAACAAAAAAACACCACCGACAACAATGTACTCTGATGCGTTTTCGCATTCGTCAAGATAAATTAAAACAGATTGTGAAGCTCATGTAATTGCAGCCCGTCAGACAGTGATGCAGAGCCTGCCTCTGCGGAGAAGCCACCAATCCCAAAGCGCAGATACACGTTCCTAATTGGAAGCTGGGATCTTCCGTACGCGCAGTGGCAGCTCATAGTCCTTTAGGAAGTGCACTCTGCAGGAGTCGTTATTGGGGTACAGGACGAGAACAAAAAAAAATGTGTACTAAAAATGCACTGAACTTTGAGATTTTTAAGTCCCAAGTCCTGATGACTGGCCCAAGTTGCAAATGACTTGAATCATCACTCTGAAGCACAAGATTTGTAAGCTTTAACCTCACCTCCAACAGCATTAGCCATTATACCCTGTTTCCGTGGGCAACATGTCGTCCCATTTATTTAATTTGTTTAAGGTGTACATAAAAGAGCATTAGAGGTAGAAACGGAACCAAGCGGGCCGGAGTTAGTCAGAGAGCTCAGCTGGCATAGCACCTTGGTTTTAGGCAGGAGAGGCTGGCATGGAAACACCGGCTGGGCAGGACGTGGGTTTCTCTCACAGAAGAAATGCCTCGTAAATGAGAACACCCAGCCATAAATTCTAAACCCTCGCTCCTAAATCCTGAACTAATAAAGAAGTGGAACTTTGAGAACACTTTGTTCCAACATTCTCCGGAGTGCAAACTAAATAGAGCTCTTTGTTGGATTTCAGAACTAAACTCCAGGGAGACGGGACAGTCTGGGCGACTTCGAGAAACACTGGATGAATATTTCGCTTCTTTAACCTTTGTGCCGCCAGTCTTCTAGACAACCGCAGGCCCACATTGCTGGAGACCCCTACTTCCTGCTCGTACATGCAGATTGCATGGCGGGTTTCACCTGCTTATAGAACCCACTATTTCTTTTTTCTCATGAACAATAGCCCAGCGTAAAACACGTCATCGCGTTTTTTGCCTAATGATGCCAATTTTTAACAAACTTCTCTTGTAATGATCACTACAACACACGCACTCTGCTTTACCCGTACGTTTATTCACAGTAACGTATTACTCATAAAGCATTGGACTAGTAGCCTGTGGGATTGTTTTATAACCAGCATTGCATTATAAAGAGAGGATGCATCCTATTAAAAAGAAATAGAGGAGGAAAAAAAAGGTTAACCGCGTCCCGTGTCACGCACGGTTGTGTCGCCAGAGGGTTTTTGTTTGTATTACAATTTGCCCGCCACGGCTAAATAAATGGTTTGTTTTGAAGCTACCCATCCGTGGGTGGGGGGCCCTTTTTGTTTTTGTATATTTATTTTACTTTTACCTTCAGCGTTCTGTTTTCATATTCCTCCCATGAACCTTGCCACCCTAGCGCAGACGCCAAGGCTGTAAAGGAAGATGGAAAGCCAGGCTCCCTCAGAATGATCACTATCATTAACATTCAAGGTGGGTTCACTTATCATTCCTGACTGCAGAGACATGGTAGCCATTATGAGACGTCCGCAGGTGTAGCACGATGATACATATTGCGTTGTGCCACAACGGATTTATGTATTGGGTAACAAAAGGAAAGTCTAATGAAAAAACACAGAAGGCAAGCCTTTATTTCCTGCGCCGCTCAAGTTCTCAGTAATGCCTTACAATGAAAAGTGCCAGGGAATTCCTTTATTTGCAGTAACCCTGTCACTCTGCTAGCTTTATTGAGAGCCACATTAAACCAGCCGGGACTGTGCTGTTATCGCTGCCTGATTTTCTTTTAAAGCCCTGCAATCTGCATCAGTAGCAGGGAGCTGTAAACCAGAACTATTGTGATGGCTGAAGTCATGTATTCTGTACATGCATGTGTATTTACATTGATTGATGTACTCGCTGTACAGTGTAATAGTCTTACAGTTCGTGTGTGTGTGTGTGTGTGCTGCATGTGCTGTGTGCATTCTAAGTTTCTGCTGGGCTGTGAATTTTAATAGGAGTCACCAGGTAACATAAACTGTTTTCTGTTTGGAGGCACTGAGATTGAGTATACTTGCTAGTGGTGCATTTACAGCTGTGGCCAAAAGTTTTGCATCACCCTGTAGAATTGACACATTTTGCTTTCACAGTCGAATGAAACCTGCTGAAATAATGTTACGTTAACATATTGAATTACATACCGCTTTGTAGTTTTCCATATACTTAATGAAAAACTGACAAAAATTGAAAAATTTGACATTTTGAAATATAACATGAAATACTGTACTACTATTATGGCTTTTGCAATGTAATGTTATAGTTTTGTTTTTTGTTTTTTTTATATTACATGATGATAAATAAAAGATCAAAATTATGTTCATTATATATTTGTTTGTTTTAAAATTCTCAATACAAACATTCTAGGTGATGCAAAACCTTTGGCCATAGCTGTCATCCCAGCTGTTGATTTCTCAAACGGTTCTCAACCTCATGAAAATCCAAATAAAATTCCACCCCTGACCCCTCATCTCTCCCTGTTTAATTTGACCTCTCTTTGCAGTACTGGGGATCTCTTTTTATCCCCATTTTTCAGGCAGTAACCTAATTCTCTAAACAAACCCCTCGATTCTGCTCCTCCTCAGTGGGCCGTTGTATAAATAGAAAGCATAATGATCTGGAGCGAGGTATCGTCATTTATCTTGGCTCACGAGGAGAGACCACAATCAAGTCTTTACTCACATGTTGCTGTAAGGTTAGTGGCACGTTCCTGGCAACTTGCAGAAAACTAAAGCAAAGCATTGACTCCAGTGGTCATTCTGGTCTCCCGATCTCCTAAAGATATTTCTTTAAGTGGTACGTATCCGAGAGGGATATAACTATAAGACTCCCATTGCAGAACGCTTTGATCCAGTCCATGCTTTACAATGAGCTTACCACTGTGGACTTGTTAACCAAAATTAGGTGTTTCTAATCAAGCTCACAGTAAAGCACAGAGCCGTGCTGATTTGCATTTGGAGCTATAGAGCATTTCCGCTCCTATACTAATTCTGTCCTCCTGCATGCATGTTTATTTATCTACATGTATGCACCTGAACAGCTACAGAAGAATATTGTATACATTTATTTATTTATTTATTTGTTTGTTTGTTTGTTTCTCGAGAGGGTTAATTCTTCCCTGATGGCTGGACAGCCTGATGCCAGCAATCTGAAATGCAGCACAGCGTTCCCCCCTCCTGCATTTGAAATAACAGCCTCCCCACCCCCACAAACGTGAATAGTCGGACAGTTTCTTTCAGATTAGGTGGGTTTGCATGAGGGCAGCTTGCAGCTCCTGCTAGTCGGTTGTTGTGGTGTTAATTTATATTAAAGAGCTTTGTGAAGCTCTTGTTAATTATAGCTGCTAATCGGGTTTCAGAAGGGTTTCCTTGCCAGCGATTACTGGCGCTCCGCGACGAGAGTGGCACAAACAGCTTTCAAAGAAAAATCTCGGAGCCTCCAGTTATGCCATGGCCGGCGTGCGGTAGATTTCACTTTGGCTCGGAACCAAAAATCCTGCGTTTTTTAACCACTGGTTTTCTCATTCCGGCTGCCAGCTTCCAGAGCGCTCTGCCATCCTGCAGCAGACCTTAAAACACATTGTATCCCAATAAAACAGCTGGCACATTGGCTTGGGATGCGGTCTTGAGGAGAACTGGGAAGAGGAAAATCACTTAAGAGGAAACCATTTCTTTCTTTGTGTGTTTGTTTTGCTATGTCATTGTTTCAACAGGCAATTTACAATACAGTACATTTTAATACGCATATTGGTTAAAGAAGAATATAATACAGTACCTGCAGCAGATTGTTCTTGAAAGCCAGCTACTATAACCATGAAAAACTCTTTCTTTCTGCTATACAGTGCTTAATTATTTTGTGTTTAATTATTCATACAGCTGAGATCAGAGTATAATTTACTATAGGCTCAAGTAAGGAGCGTTGTCCATATGTGTTGTACTGTGGAGGTATAATGGGGGCACTCCTGTCACCATTTGTCCCTTTAGAAAGTTGTCATTATTATATATATATATATATATATATATATATATATAATTTTATTTTTAGAGCTGGGGTTTGTGCAGTAAACTCTCATACCCCAGTCTGGGACGAGCTCCGTCTCCCGAGGTAGAGTGGTCTGGATCCAGCTGTGATTCACTGATAGAATGTGCCGTGGAGTTCTACTGACAGGCCCTGGGCAGCTGCTCGCTCAGAAGGAATTGACCAGGTTCAAATGGACTGGCTGACTGGCTGGCTGGCTGGCTGGCTGGCTGGCTGGCTGGCTGGCTGGCTGGCTGACTAACTGGATGAATTTAGGCTGCTTGGCCGTGAATTGCTTGCTGATGTGCAGGCTGGCAGGGGTACCCCTAAACGTATTTGGACAGAGCAGTGTTAAAACCAGCCAAGCTGGTAAGTTAGGTTTCACA
Organism: Acipenser ruthenus; assembly: GCF_902713425.1. Taxonomy (NCBI): domain Eukaryota; kingdom Metazoa; phylum Chordata; class Actinopteri; order Acipenseriformes; family Acipenseridae; genus Acipenser; species Acipenser ruthenus. The sequence goes on along the minus strand of NC_081203.1, from coordinate 1,281,077 downwards.
TTCAGAGCGCTGGCAAAAAGTGTTAGTTAATTACTTCTGTTAATTGTCCAGCATGGCAGAGGTTTGCAATCCAGATCATCTAGGTCTGCTAACAGTTCATCATGTTTTTTTTTGTTTTTTTTTATAAACTCCATAGGTTTTTTTCCTGGTAAAACAATGAACGAATTAATGAATGATTGAATAGAAGAATGATTAATTCACACATCAGCTGCCCTTGTAGTTTTTTATACACAGACCCTTTTGAGATTCCAGACCTCATAACGGTTGACAACAGCAGTTACAAATACAACACATCATGCAGACAGCTAGCAACACCAAACACAGGCCAAATCAACGCTGTAGATCTGTTTAATTACAGCAGCCAGGCTCAGCAAGCACATGGTCTGTTAAGTTTGTCAGGGTTGTAGCTGGGAGAGCATTAAAGATTGAAGGTGCACAATCAGGAAATGCCCTACTCCGACCCTGTCCAGTCTTTACTGTAGCTCCAGGTTGAACTAAAAACCTGGTACTGTTTGCCTGTGGAATGGAGTTGATAACTGCAGTAGCTGACAATGCAGTGGAGTTATCAACATGAAGTACCTTCAATCTCATGCTTCACGCTCACTGCCTTTCGTCATGATCAGTTATTTACCCAGTGGGTCCACATGCAGCGTTTCCACAGGGATTCTACCTGGACTGTGTCCTGCCAGGTTAATCGTGTCTGGTACTGAGTCAAGGTGGTAAGGTGCAGGCCTAGCATAAACTTTTCTCTTGGAAGATTATAAATGAGATCGTGATCTTCTGGTCCACAGAAGCGGTTGCAAAGTTTCCAAAGGCTATGTCTGTATCTGATGCATTCCTGGTGTCTAACGCAGCGAAAACTTCCTGGTTTCTTCTGTCTTGTCAGCGGCTCTTGATGTGTAACAAAAGCTTCTGAAGCATCTTGGCGTGTTATAAATACTTTAAAAAAATGTATCTTCTTAACATTTTCTTTTTTTTTTTCCCCCGCAACTTGCGTAGAAATGCTGCCCAGGGTTTCTCCCTGATTCCAGTGGACAGCATGAAGGTCACCATGAAAGAGATCCTCCAGAAAGCTCTGAAGAAGAGGAAAGGATCGCAGAAGGGTTCAGGTAAGGAGTCTTGTTTGGAAAGGCAAACCCTGAGCCTAACTTCTGACCACTCTTTCAGTGTGCTATTCAAACAAGCTGAGTTTTGTCTCGGTACTCAGGGTTATATTTATAATACTTTGCATTGGTTTAAAAATATATATAGCGCTGCTAAAAAGCATTTGGGAGGCAATTCATTTTTGGATTTGCATAATACTAATCCCACTGTTTAGTTTGATAAATGCAGCTGTCATTGTCCAGCGCTTGGACCTTCTTGCAGGGATGGCAAACAGACCCATTGGGTAGCGCTTTGAGCTATTTCAGGCTTTACAACGAGTCTCATTGGTCAAACCAGAGCCAATGACTGACTGATATGACTAATTAGGATCTCGGTAAAGCCATGAATGGGCCAAACTGCTGTGCAATGGGAGTCTTGCTGTTTTGTACTAGGCTGGATATAAAGAGTATGCTTCTGTTTGGGTGCAATCAGGCATAGGCTGCAGTGTTTGAGTGGCACAGAGATGGAGACTTGATTTTAAATGGCATCTGTAATCTGGGCCTTCACAAAGGTTAATGGTAGATGTACATAAGCAAGCATTAAATATTGTCTGGACGGATCGGAGAGGTGGGAGGGGAATGAGATCCATAATAATTAGACACTGTCAAGAGTAAAAAACATTTCTATTATCTGTAAGCTGATAAAAGCTGAAGTTTTATTAAAAGTTGGAGGTGAGGATAAGGCACAGAAGGACACTGATAGAGCTGTCTCAAGGCCATATTTCCAGCCAATGATAAGACTCTGCAAAGGGAGGGGAAAAAAATTGTTGAGCCGTGCAGCCGAGGCAATAAAAATCAGATTCGCATAGAGAAAAAAAAAAAAAAAAAGCAGAAACGGAGAAGTCGGCTGGGGGCAGGAACAGGATGAGACCTGCAAGCGTCTGCAAGCAATTTGGCCGTCTGCCAGAAGCCATTGTTCACCCTCAGCTGTGGCAGTACAGTCCAGATGTGCCAGTGACACGTTTCGGATTTTGCCAGCTGACTGCGCCGTTTGATAACCCGCTCTCTGGATGCCCATCACCGGCCGCAGAGATGGAATTAAATGATGATGATCTTCCCACAAGTTGGGAGAGGAAACAATGCATATAAATCTTGATTTCATCCCAGCGTGAGAAGTCTTTATCCATCATTACTCATAATGAACAAGTCGTTAGCCGCGATGAATGGCGCTCTGGGTACCCTTTCACCAGCATTGCTTTTGTTCACTTTTCGGGTGACTCTACGCCCTTTCTGGGGGTCAAATACACCCCCCCACCCCCCCCCCCTTAAAACCGACAGATAGCGCCTTTGTTGTGTCTGGGGTCATCTTTAAACACCAGTTATTTTTTTTATCCAGATGGTTTTGTGTGTGTTGGTTGTGCATGAGTCCCTTTTGAACAGGTTCTGTGCACTTCTGCAGTACTAACAGAGTTCCGTCTTTTTAGACTTCCACACGATTGTACTTGTTTTGTATGTTAATCTGAAGAGAGGCTGGCTTTCTGATGGTAAGACTACTTTTTCTCTCTCTCTCTCTGTCTATCTCTAATTTCTAAGAGGTAATATTTCAAGGCTGCTGTGTTTTATATACACTTCTCACTTAATAAGATTGCCTTACGTTATCGCCGTGGCTGAAGAGAACGCATGACTGGTTTACTGAATTTGCCAGTAAATTGTATTGTAAAAAATAAATAAATAAAGTAACTCCTATTTCAAAACATAAACCGTTTCTTGAGTGCCTTTGATTGTGAAACTCGGTTTGACTAAAAGCTTCTTAAAGAATGTAATGGTATGTCTGCCCTCAGGCTGTGAAACGCAGATCCTGGGCCTCGGGCATACAATTTGAATGAAACAATTCTTAAAAGAGAGACCCGGTTTGGTCTGTGAATCTGTGTGTGTGTGTGTTTTGTGTATCAGATGCTAATTTCTCAGCAGCGCTTCTGGAGTTTGTATGAAGTACAGTTTGACTGCAACTGGTAATAACTTCCCACTGCTGTCGTGGAAGAAAGCACTGAACGCAGATCAATAAAACCTGGGCAGTGGAGCCCCCAAAAGAGTGTCAAGGCATCACCGGCTTGAAATTGAGGTTCCAATATTCGACATTAAAAACCACCCGGTGCGACTCGGTTCAGTTGCATTTATTTTCCTACTGTAAGAGCATTCAAATACTGTATATGTATGCAAATTGTGAAATTATATATATATATACACAAACATGAAAAATCATAATGATATTTCCCTTTGCTGAAAACATGTTTCTGTTTAAAGACTGGTTTAATTTTGAATTGATCAACATTTTTAATGAACGGATGAATACATAATTTTTTGCATTGCAGCAGTCGTTGGACGCATCAAGCCCAGAAAATCTGACTAGACACCGGTTGAGAAAAAAATAAAAAGTGTGTTTTAATAAACAGCGTTGCATGGTGCTTGTAACCCTTGTGTTATGAACCTCGAGTTTTTATTGCACTGTCACACATCATTTTGCTTGCCTTCAGCTTAATTGCACCCGTCACAGATCCACTCTTTAACTTGACCTAATAAGGAATTATGCGCTAATCTGATAAATCAATACTTTTATTCTGTAATTAATCAATTCTAAAAAACTGACAGCTGATTGTCGCCCCATCGCTAGAATGCATCCAGATGTATTTGTTTAAGATCTCTTGTCCTCTGGATGTCCTGCGAGTTCCTTCTCATCCCCGAGTCGTCGTATTTGCTGTTGGGAAGAGAGCCCCTTGGATTATTTGCAGAAAGGACAAACACCCATTACGGCGCGCGTGTCAGCTTCATAAACAACACTAATCCCACTGAGGACATCAGTAGGGGGTTAATGGAAGCACTGCATCACTGTTTGCCACATGGCCCGTGCTCACGACTTGAAGAAAGTTTACCTGAACAGAGAGAGAGAGAGAGGACCAGCTTCTAGGAGTCTTTGCCCTCTAGCAGGAGGTGAATGTGAACAGGGATGAAAGTTGTAAAGACAAATGTAAAATTACACAGGTTGGATAAATCAGGAGATCTCTAGAAGGGGGCGGGGGGGGGGGGGTCGCTTTTTCAATGGCTGCAGATCTTAATGACAGCCTAAAACTTGTAAGCCTCCTCTATCGCGGACCTCATTCAAATGTATTGTATTTAGTGAAGCTATAAGGAGGAATACACGCCAGTGGGATTAATATAGTTCAGAGAGTACTGGGTTTAGATCTGTGTTTAAAGTGTACTCCAGTGATGATATAACATGTTGTACTTTTTGTCCTGTACAGTACGAGGGAGGAGGTTCTGCTGAAAGCACTTTGCCATTTTCTGGTATGATTTTAAACAGTATGAAAAGTCTGTGTTAAATACTGCATTGATTTAAATCGGAAGTTAAGAAATGGGAATCGGTATGGATCGGTGCTTTTCGCTGGCCGATCACGAGTCCTGGAATCACTAGTTGGCTGTCCAGTAGAGCAAGTTCCCTTGTGTTTTATGTACAGTGGCGCAATTTTCGTGAAAAGTTGGACGCAGAACTAGGCAACAAACAGAACGGTCTGAGACTGCCCCTTGAGTATTATGTAATGACAAGAAGGCGGCAGATCTTGGTAATATGGAACCACTTTAGAAACGTTCTTAAAAGACTCTTTCAGAAAGAAAACTCAATTTAAATGTTCTGTTTTTACTGACATCAAGTTTGGCGACGACATCAATAATAAACAGCACACCATCCTAATATGATGCCAGGCTCCATGAAAAAAAAATAAAAGCTGGTACAGCTAGCCTAATTATAACGGTCGACATGGCATGCAGGGCTTGAAAGATCAACATCCGCATACCAGAAGGGTTAAAGTGTTGTGAACATCTGGACTGGAAACCACCAAGTCATGTTTATCCACTCACCCCTTCAAAGCCTGCATCTGTGTAATCTGTGCTGGGGCACACTCGGCCTGTAGCAGCTGCCTCATGAAGATTTCATATCGGCTCCCGTTAGCATTCGTTTAAAGGAATCTGGTTCTGCAGGCCAGCCAACCGGTGTACTGTACACTACACTGATTCGTCTTGCCTATGGTAGCCTCTTCGGATTCTTGTTACTGCATAACCCTTAATATCAATCTGTTTAGATGGGTCCTGGGCATATAGAACTACGGCAGTCTCTTCAGCGTAGCGTAGGAAAAAAACATTAACTTTCTGTCAAGTTTTTTTTTTTTTTTTGGCCTATATTTTAAAGTCCATGTGAACTTTTTTTAGTTGTTTCTTTCTCTATCTGTCAGTAACATCTGCTGAGTGGTATTTGGCCCCTGGGTGCAGGAAAGATGAGGTTTGCTGCACTAAACGATCAATCAGGTAGCAGTTTCTTAGTAGAAAAAGAAGATTCATCTCCTGGTTCTGCTCTACCTTCTACCTTCCCTGAACCTGCGCAACAACCTTCCCTGTTAAACATCAGAGGCAAAGTCAGCACCCCTGTTGGGGCATTTGAAGGTGGAAGGTGGATGTTTCCTTTGGGGAAAGCCAAGGGAATGCATTAGGGATTGAATCTACAAGGCCCAGCTCACCTTTTACAGCTCTAAAGGAAAACCTGTTCCGTGGGTCTGTGACAGTACTGAATGGAGAGGGCAGGGTAAAGAGATTTGTAATGCATCATGTGAAGCTTGTTACCACGCAGGATAAAAAAGGCAAGGATGTTCTTCAGATTTAACATGCGGTGAAAATGTGATCCAAAGGCAAGTGGAGCACAGTAGCCTGGGCTGTGAGGACCAGAGGATCGCACAGAGCAGCTAGGAGAGCTGGAACAGCGTAGCGTCTGATGTCACTGTGCTCTGTGTTCATCACAGCAAGGCTAACCGTGTTGGGAAGACCAGACAGCAACACTCAAGTCTGGTTTCCAGAAGCTGTATTCTGTCAGGGTGTGCATTTTTGGGCGGTGTGTCAGTAAGTCGTCTGTGGTGCTATTGTGTGGATTCAGTCATTTATAACAGGGTGTTTGGGAGCCTCGCATGCTTTCTCAGTACAATTTTAACGGTTTTATTTGACCTGTTATTTTACTTGGAAGTAACTTGAGATTTGAAAAAACTTGTTTACGACTTGGAGTCGTGGAATGGTGGTTGGAATTATTATTTATTTCTTAGCAGACGCCTTTACCTAGGGCGATACAGTTGTATACAAAAAATACATGTCAAGAATTACTGAAAAATTAAAAGCAAGCTATAAAATACAATGACTTCGGAATGTATGGAATGTATTCTAGATGCTTCGATGTTGAGTTAGATTTAGGAGTTAGATTTTTATATATATTTTATTTTTTATTTTTTATTATTTAGCAGTCGTCCTTATCCAGGGCGACTTACAATTGTTACAAGATATCACATTATTTTTTACATACAATTGCATTATTTTTTTACACATTATTTTTACATACAATTACCCATTTATACAGTTGGGTTTTTACTGGAGCAATCTAGGTAAAGTACCTTGCTCAAAGGTACAGCAGCAGTGTCCCCCACCTGGGATTAAACCCACAACCCTCCGGTCAAGAGTCCAGAGCCCTGACCACTACTCCACCCTGCTACCCTACATTGCTACTGTTATAACATTTAAGCACCTGGTGTCATTGCAAAATCAAAATCTGCAGTTGCAACACCTAACCCCCAGGGGCACTGTGTGCTATGCAAAAAATACTATTAAGAGTAAATGTAAACATACATACATACATACATACATACATATACATACTGTGGTGCATATCCGCTGTCTTGTTGGTCCTGTCTTTGTACAGTGTGTGTTTTTATTACAGCATACATCAGAGTCTATATAGATACGCAGATACCATTTTATAGCTCTGAAAGCCGGTCAAAACAAGATCAATACTGTCACTTACATTACACAAAGAGCCAGATAACATCTTGCTGGTGGAAAAACATAATACTAAAAGATAACCAGCAAGCTGGAGACGAAGGCTGCATCACAGAGGTCTGAAGAGACATCCCCTGAATGCCTTGGAGACTGTGTGCATATGGATCTGGTTTAGGTAGCTGGCTGTTAAACACACGGACAGCACTGTCACATTTCACTGCAGCATGGTACAAAGAAAAACAATGATCTTAAGCAGAACTGCCTGTGCACATTAAACTGTGCTGTAATGATGCCTTCACAAAACGCCAGACTTGTGTGTGTATATATTTTTTTAAACGGCAGACAACCTTTGAAAATGTCTAATAGAACATGATGATTATTGAGATCATTGAGCTGTAACAATTCAAAGGCATGACCTTTATTTTCCGCAGACCTTCCTGGCTTTTAGTGGCTGGCTGGCGGGCTGGCGGGCAGGCGGGCGGGGGGGGGGGCGCTGGTTGTGTGCTGTTTTTTAAGAATGACGATGACGAATACCTTGGGTTTAAATGGAAACAGCTGCTGTGGAGCAACATTAGGGCCCCTTCTTGCTGTCAGGACTGAGGATTTTAATTTTTTTAAAATTGTGTGAAGTTTCAGCAGAAAATGGTTGCAGGAACCGTCTCCAAACCTCGCTTGAGCTGCAGATTAGGCTACAGCCTGCAGGAAGCCAGAGAAGAAACTGAAAACCATTTCCAAGAAATTGCTAAGATATGACAAGACCAAGACCAAAGGCGTGAATATTATTTTAAAGTTGTTTTACTCCTACCCCACGTTCTCTCACCAAATAGCCCACTTAAGACCTTTTGAAATGATCTCATTTGACGTAATCTCTATAATTGACCATTTATATCTACAGACACAAAGAAAATAAGGGTAATTGTAAACTCAACTGGAACAACTTATCAAATCGTCCCCTTATCCTGCCGAGGATCGTAACAAAGACATGGTTAAAGATGAACATTGTGCTAATAGGCCCTAATGCAGCTGTTTGCCGAGCACTCTCTGTGTGTGGAACCTGTGTCTGTCGGATGTTGACTCTTCGTATTGATGCATTCAGCTGCTGTTAGGGGTAAGGTCTGACCTGGGTGCTGGAAGCGGGGATGGAATTAAGACCCTCGTTGCATAGCAGTTGATTCCATTCCAGGTTTTGTTGTGCTCTTCCATTAGTCACTGTGTATAGGCGTTTGTGTCTTTAATTCAGCTCACCGTAAAATCTGGGAGGGGTAAAAGTGGTAATACTATATAAAATCATTGCAAAAATGTTTCATGCTTTGTTTTAATATGTTAAGAGGGGCCCGTACACGTGCATTTATACATACAGTACCGCTGGCTGAGGGCAAGGACATCGTAGCTACAAAAAAAACACTGAAAAAATGCTCATATCACAAGACTAACATTTGTTGTTAGTTGCAGTGTCTCAGCCAACTATTCACATTCATATTCTCTCAAGTGGCTGTTTCTTAAAGAGAACCAGACAGATTGACTTTTTTTTTTTTTTTTGACTCTCATACACAGATCTATAAACCCTCTGTTTGTAAAGAAGGAGCTTCACGTACAGCTCTAGAGCGACAGCATTTTTATGTGCGTTCATCACACGGGTCTCTTTACAGATTCCCCCGGCGCTCGTCTACATGTTTGACAGCTTTGTCTGTAAACAGGTGTCTCCTAATTTTGCTCCGTGCCTCCTTGGATTGCACATTTGAAATCTGATGAAGGCTCTCTCGTCTTTGGACTCGATCCCAGCAGATGCTCCAGTGTTCTATCCCGTTCAGCTTAGCTTCTGTCACCTGCTGCGTGTCTTGGAGCTAGGCTCTCGGTATCTCCAAGTCACATGCTGTTTGCACAAAGAGAGACCTGGATTCAGAGTCGGCAGTGCAAGCGGTTTGCAGCTGTTGACATTTAAGAAAATGCTGAGAAAAAAAAAAACAGCCTTTTTTAATATATTTTTATGAGCTTACTGTTGTAAATGTAATAATAAAAAAAAAAAAAAAAAAAAAAAAAAAACACATTTACAGTTCATAATTTACTGCAGGTCTTGCAACAACAGAAAATATTCCTTTCCACTTCTAACTGTGGATAACCGAGACCCAAAGAAATCAACTGTTAAGTTTTAAGAAATGGTAATAACCAATGGAAAACAATGTATATTGTATTAGAATGTACACAGTGTTGCATGAGGTTCTATTAAGGATGAGGATGTTTTTAATAACCAATGCAATATTGTTTAACAGTAAGATATGTGATGACTGACAACATATGACCAGTATGGGGCAGGTGTCCTTTGAAGTCATGTTGTCGTGTTTTAAAATCTGAGTTTGAGGCTTGTGAACGGTTGCTACAGGAGTGTCATTTCTTCTAGGATACCCATGAAATTGATAACTCTCCATGGGTTGATACACTGTTGTACCAGACATTGCTAAATTAACAAAATAGCAGGCATGTGCTCCAGTTTAGAATACGCATTCATAAGAGGACCTTCATGAAAAAAAAAAAAAAAATCTGTAAAACGCTAACAAACCAACCAAGGGGAGGACTGAATGACTTTCTTCCCCACAAATAGGGCTAACTTAGTTGATCTCAGGTGATCGCTCCAATTTAGTTAAGATTTTTATCCATTAAGAGAGGGCTGAATGATGGTGATTTGGTTGAGACTGTGTCTGTAGAAAATTGAATCGTTGATAAAAACCCTGTTATCAAAGGGGGCTAACTTTCTCATTTACATTTAGATGACTATTGATTATTTATTTACTCGGTGAAGTGGGATTCTTCTCCAATCTTATCTCTCTCGTCTGCGCTTGTCACCTGAAAAGAGATAAGAGCTCCCTGACATCGCTCTGAGAGAACTGCATTTTGTACTAGAGATGCAACTTCCAAAGGGGCTTTTTTTTTTTTTTTTTTTACTCTGGTTTTTGACGGAAAAGGAAAGTTTTCAAAATCAAAAGTGACGGCTCATGTGTTGAGAAGCTTTTCTGAAAGACTCTCAATTTGGCCCGGGGTAACGAGAGAGATTGTCTGTCCAGTAATGGTCAAGGCCCTTTCTGGAGAGCGCATTCGTCTAAATTGTCTAAATCTGTCTTGGAAATGGGCTATTTTTTTTAATCATCTAATGAAAGTGACTTTCTGTGAGTATCCTGTAAAATAAAGGCTGTGGGTAATGTTTTCATAGTGTCAGCCCTTTACTCTGTGTGTGTGTGTGTGTGTGGAGACCAGAAGTGTAGTTCATGTTGCAGTAACACCTTTTGTGTAAATGGGCTGCCCTTATTTAATTTGTTATATAAAACATCATCCTCCTCTTGCCTTTCCGTGATGATTTGATAGAGGGCTTAGAAGATGCTCAGTTGGAAAGTGCTTTTGAAGTCTCAAACTCAAACGAGGAGACAACCCAATGGGCCTTTCTGGACATCAGACTTCCCAGATTCCCTGAAGGAATCTTATTTTGGGGTTGGTTATCATTGAGAAATGCTCACGTTCGAAATTTCAAACAACCTTAATCGCAGGGAAAAAAAAAAGCAATAGGGCTGGAATTAGCACAAAAAAACAAAAACATTTGCAATTCTAAAACCAATAGGAAGCAACTTGAGACAACTCACAAGCCCCTATGTTAAATATCCGAGTTGTTGGGTTTTTTTCAGATTGTTCTATCTTTTATTGGCTGCATTTTTATTTAATTGTACTAATACCCATTTGGAGTGTGATAGCTTTGAGAATCTAGCCTGTAGTGTCTTATGTTGACACCACTAAGGGGGCTAGACATATTGTGTTTTAAAATCTAAAAGGTCTTGACATTCCTGGCCTGCAAGCAGTATCTTAAGTGCACCTCTATTTTGGTGCCAGCACGCCTTCGTTTTTAAATGATTGCCTTTTGTAACAATCCTTTTCTTTGGAAACAAAGAGGGGATTCTGTTTATCGTTGTTCCCCATTGACAGGTCAGGTAGGATTTTACAAAACGCACACGCATCCGTCTGCAGAGGGGGGTGTCTGTATAAAGAGGGGGAAAACGAATCACAATGGAGGTTATCATTAATGCCCACTCAAGAAGACAATCCACTCCACTTAGAAAGGTCACGCATGCCCTAGTAATATGTCAGCCTAACAAAGTGCAATCAAAAGACAAATACCGGCTTCGAAGCTTGATGACTACCTTACATTTCTGCCCAGAATAATTCACCCCTCACAAGTGCACACTGCACAATAACAATAATTACTGTAATTTGATGCCAGATCTGTCTGAATGCAGCTTGATAGCTTAATAGCCTCCCCCTGCAAGTAATCTGTGATGCATGGTCTTAATGTTCCACTTTCAGTGCTTTTCTTTTAGGAAGATCAGATACATACCAAGCCCCCAGTCTCGTGCATAAGAGAGGAGACACAAACCCAGTTGGGCAGCCTGCTGCCTGTTCTCGTAGCAAGCCCTAAAAGGCTCCCAGATGCTCAACAAAAATATAAATAAATGAACACAAGTTTGGAGCACTGCCCTGTTTCCAGGACAAGTGGTATGGAGGGAGGCTCTTTGTGCTGGGGCCCGATGCATTGGGAGCCTTTCAGATAGGCCTTGCCACATCTCTTCAGTTCTTTTGATTTGAACATGTTAAGATCTCCAGAGGTAGCTCCTGTCAGTTTTATTTTTTTATTTTGCTTCAGAGTAGACTTTCCATATTTCAGCAGGGGGCGCCTTCCCCAGCTGTGTGCTGCAAGAGCTTCCACAGCCAGCGGGATTCAAGCCCTGGGCCTTCGAGGTGTGCAGTGCTGCAGGAGTCCTTTCGAAGGTGAACCAAAGTGTTTGATAGAGAAGTTGGGTTACGCAGGAAATTCTGATCTGGTGGGAAAAGAAAGGAAGCATCCACCAGGTGGTGCTATGCACTAGGCAGAAAGGATTTACTGATTTAAGGGATCACATAGTAATGCCCAGTAGCAGGAAGTTTGATTTTGGTGTTAGAGGGGATTGGCTTGATCATGGCAATGAAGGATCTCCATTCCTCCTTGATTTCGTGAGTGGGATGCATTTTAGATTGGGGATAAAAATAGGGATGCAGATAATGAGACCATTTTAAATTTATAAATGTTAACATGTTTTCAAAATTGAAAACCCAGCACAGAGTTCAAAGGGCATTTATGTGCCCTTTTTTTTCCCCCTTCAAAATGACGGGCAATATATACACCTGCAACAAGAAGAAGAGCCGTCCTGGCAATGACAATGTAACACAGAGACGCAGCCGGAAAGGTCGTTCACGTTTCACCATTTTTCATTGTTAGCTCGTCAGTCATTAGCCTACTTGAACATCTGGAACGCCACTGTAGTGTAGGAAATATGGACCCTACATTCAGCAGTGCTGCATTTTATTAGCCCAGCTGAAAATCAGCATCTTGTTTCCCCAGAAGGTTTGTTCTGGCTCACGTCACCGGGTTGACTGTTTTGTTGAATCTACACTGATTTATACTACAGCCACCTGGAATTAGTCACACGTACCGGTAGTGAAGTTTCTTAAGGACACAATGGAGCTCGTCTGTATTGACGCCTCAGCTCAGTTCAGCTGGGCACCCTTAATCACTTATTGCGCAGAACCCTTTTTGCTCAGTATTTATCTTGGCTTAGTGTAGTGCGTTGTTTTCACTGTTGTTCTAATATACATAAAGTAAAACTAGCAATGTCACTTGCGAGAAACAACATGAATGCCTATTTTCCTTTGCGGAGGCTCTTTGGAATTCTACATGTATCTTCAGAACCACTTATCCAGTTGTGATGAAACTTGACTGGGGCATTCACTAGCGACAGTATGAGAGTCTATGATGGCAATTGAACACATGCATACTCCTGGTGTACTGCAAGGTCCTGACAGCTCTGACTCTCTGGAGTTCTGAGGTGTATGTTCCTGTGTATGAGGCTTTGTTTATACACAAATGCAATGCAAGATTAATAATAAGGATACAAAAACAACAGTTTTTGATATGATGCCAAATGATGCCCAATTTCTGTCACTGCGGTGTAGTGTTGCTTTTTTTCACTCTCCCAGTGACTGTCAGACTCCTCCCTGCTGTATCTTTTGAAGGCCGTTTCATCGCATCTCCAATCCACTGCTTTTTGTTATTTGCAGCCCCATGAGCTCCAGCTAGGCCTTTTTTTAAAACAAGTTCTTACACAGATTAAAAAAAGCAATAACTGCTGTGTAGGTTTCCCCCCCTGGAGGGTTCAACAGCATTTCAGTTCCTTGCATAGAGGTCATGTACCTTTTATAGGTTTCCATGACATTTTGGAAACTTATTTACAAAAGGGTAAACACTGCCCAGAGACTTTGCCTTTCTTATTATTATTTATTTAATTTTTTTGAAAGGGGGGGAGCGAAACATTTTACATGTTGTTTTTTTTTTCCCCCATTGGCTCATACGCATATTTCTGTAAATTCTGTAATAATAATTAAAAGCGTTGATGGGTACATGCTTAGAATGACGTCTGCAATCAGAGCTGTCATTTAAAAATAATACGTATTGATTTCTAAAGACAGTTGGTATTCAATTATATATCCAGATATAATGCAATGTTCCAGGAGCTGGTCTCCCTGGAGTTCTTTGCTAATTCAGTCTCTTGGGGTGGACGCTGCTACTTCGATAAAAAATGGTATAGCTGATGGCACGAAAACCACGTAGAACTCGTGTTTAGCTAATGATACTAAATGGTGTTAGGTAGCCGGGTTCTTTGCAGTGCATGCAAAATAAATGTGCTTTGGTTTCATTGCAGGTTATCAAAATGTTGTGCCTTGAAGAAAATTGAATATAAATGTTTTATAACGGCATGTTACATCCGTACCTTTAATTAAAAAGCAAAAAGAAAAGAAATGAATAAAAAACAATAAATAAATAATATAAGATTTGATACAAAATATTACCTGTGAAACTGTACTGTACTTTTTAAAGCCCTGTGTTTTTCATACAAAAATGAAAAATGAAAATAACTGAATGGTTACATTCAGGGTGAGTTAACTTTCCCTATATATTTATATATATATATATATATATATATATATATATATATATATATATATATATAGTTTTGTACAGGACATACAGCCAAGGTTAGGCCATTCAGTTTGATCTAGTACTAATGATATGATTTTCAAAAACTGTTGCTATTCTACACCCTTACATATACAAATATGACAAGACGGTTTCTGCAATATCCCATATCCCCTCGTTTCAGTTTAAAAAGCCTTTTTTTATTAACCTAATTTAACTTCAAAATTCGTGACTTGTGTTTTCGTCTCACATCAGATTGTGTCTTTTTTTTTTTTTTTTTCCTACATAATTACGTCTGGATTCTTTTGAGAGCCGGTGAGGTCAGAAAAAATGCTTCCCATTTCCATTGAAAAGGCTCCCTTTTTAAACTGAGTGAATCTAATTGGGCTCCCAGTTACAGCCCTTTTAATACTAGTCCCTGCTGACCTTGACTTGCACAAAGGGGAGCTGAATAGGAAACCGGGAACGTTTGCAAACAGCTAAAACTCTCCCGTTGTAATTTGTGATCAAAAAGAGCAGCCAGACAGGGCAGGCTTGTGTGGAATGAGCCTTGTGCCCGCATTAGTGTTGCCCTTGGTCATAATGAGAGTACTGCATGCCTGCAAGCAGGGGTTCAGCTTTCAGCTTTGAGACATAAAGAGGATTGCTTTTAACAAGCTGTCCTGCTCTGAGCAGGACATGCATTCTAATAGCGGAGCACTTTCAGGACATCATGAATCACTGCAGTTTAAACACATACAGACGTGCTCAAATTTGTTGGTACCCTTACAGCTCATTGAAATAATGCTTCATTCCTCCTGAAAAGTGATGAAATTAAAAGCTATTTTATCATGTATACTTGCATGCCTTTGGTATGTCATAGAATAAAGCAAAGAAGCTGTGAAAAGAGATGAATTATTGCTTATTCTACAAAGATATTCTAAAATGGCCTGGACACATTTGTTGGTACCCCTTAGAAAAGATAATAAATAATTGGATTATAGAGATATTTCAAACTAATTTGTTTCTTTAATTAGTATCACACATGTCTCCAATCTTCTAATCAGTCATTCAGCCTATTTAAATGGAGAAAAGTAGTCACTGTGCTGTTTGGTACCATTGTGTGCACCACACTGAACATGGACCAGAGAAAGCAAAGGAGAGAGTTGTCTGAGGAGATCAGAAAGAAAATAATAGACAAGCATGGTAAAGGTAAAGGCTACAAGACCATCTCCAAGCAGCTTGATGTTCCTGTGACAACAGTTGCAAATATTATTAAGAAGTTTAAGGTCCATGGAACTGTAGCCAACCTCCCTGGGCGCGGCCGCAAGAGGAAAATCGACCCCAGATTGAACAGAAGGATAGTGCGAATGGTAGAAAAAGAACCAAGGATAACTGCCAAAGAGATACAAGCTGAACTCCAAGGTGAAGGTACGTCCGTTTCTGATCGCACCATCCATCGCTTTTTGAGCGAAAGTGGGCTCCATGGATGAAGACCCAGGAGGACTCCACTTTTGAAAGAAAAACATAAAAAAGCCAGACTGGAATTTGCTAAAATGCATATTGACAAGCCACAATCCTTCTGGGAGAATGTCCTTTGGACAGAGGAGTCAAAACTGGAGCTTTTTGGCAAGTCACATCAGCTCTATGTTCACAGATGAAAAAATGAAGCTTTCAAAGAAAAGAACACCATACCTACAGTGAAACATGGAGGAGGCTCGGTTATGTTTTGGGGCTGCTTTGCTGCGCCTGGCACAGGGTGCCTTGAATCTGTGCAGGGCACAATGAAATCTCAAGACTATCAAGGCATTCTGGAGCGAAACGTACTGCCCAGTGTCAGAAAGCTCTGTCTCAGTCGCAGGTCATGGGTCCTCCAACAGGATAATGACCCAAAACACACAGCTAAAAGCACCCAAGAATGGATAAGAACAAAACATTGGACTATTCTGAAGTGGCCTTCTACGAGTCCTGATCTGAATCCTATCGAACATCTATGGAAAGAGCTGAAACTTGCAGTCTGGAGAAGGCACCCATCAAACCTGAGACAGCTGGGACAGTTTGCTCAGGAAGAGTGGGCCAAACTACCTGTTAACAGGTGCAGAAGTCCCAATGAGAGCTACAGAAAACGTTTGATTGCAGTGATTGCCTCTAAAGGTTGTGCAACAAAATATTAGGTCAGCGGTCCCATCAAAAGCAAAGTCTGATTTCTATTAAATATGGAATAAACAATGGCGGATGCCAATTACTTTTGTCAGTTTCAAGTTATTTCAGAGAAAATTGTGCATTCTTCGTTTTTTGCGGAGGGGTACCAACAAATTTGAGCACGTCTGTAAGCATATATGTATGCATTTGGCTAAATCTCTCTGACCAAGCTCCGGCCTCGACCGGCATTCAATTCTCATTAGCTCTAATTAAATCAGAGCTGTGTTGGGGGAAGAAAACACAAATATCAATTAGCCTGATTAGTGGTAAGAAGAAAAATGCCTAAACGTTAATCAGTTTTAAAATTGTTCAATACTCCTGTACTCTTTTATTAATTTAGTAGGGCTCTTGCATCCGGGAGTGAGGTCTATACAGCGTGCTGTTTTCTGTCCCGTCCCTCATATATCAAGAACTGCTCTCCACCCAGCCTTGGATGCAAGTCTCATTTCTGCAGACTGTGTGACCTGTAAAGGGATATATTAGCAGCAGGACTTTAATTAAACCTCAGTAAAATAATGAAATACAGCTAACATAAAATGTTTTGCAATTATTGCCTGCCCTCAATTCACATTGAAATGCAGGTACAAAAAAAACCCCAATAATATAGAACAATATTAAGTTCAGGGTAAAGTCAATAAAGTCATTTTTGATACAACATTGCTGTTTAGTTGGCAATGCTGAGTTAGGTTATTGCACATCTTCTTCCCACAGACAGTACAGCTTCTGCCCGACTAAGGCACATGACACGGATTCTGGTCGCCACAGGGCTGTTTCATGAGTTCCAGAAGAGCCTGTTTTGGGAAAGGCTGAGTGAGAAAGCGTGCTCTGGTGATCGGTGTAGCAACCGCGAGCGCCGGAACGCCGGTCCGGTAGAAGCCGGTTTCTCATTCTGGAGCACGCAGTGAATTGAATCCTGTTTTATTTCTGTCCTCTCTTTTCTTTTCAGGTCCCCAGTATCGTCTGGAGAAGCAGAGTGAGCCTAACGTGGCTGTAGATTTAGAGTGTACCTTGGAGAGACAAAGCACGCTCGAGTTCTGCCTGGTCAGAGAAAACAGTGAGTTTAACAGAGGAGCAACCTTCACATAATGTACTGTCCTTGCATTCCTTTATTTGATCAAATACACACTGCATTATACCAGCTCCAAACTGGTCAACAGTAAAGCCTTGCTGCTCAGATTGGGGTCACACTTGTACTGACCAGCCTGCAGCTGGTAATTTTAATACTCATCTGTCCCAGGTGTTGGTCCGGTTGTCTCCAACATGCACAAAGGCTTGCTGGGTTTGCATTGGAACTGCACTAAATGTGTTTTTCTGTCTCTTCCTCCCCCTCAAGGTACCCGCGGAGAGGAGAGCTCAGAAGAGGACCCTCCTATTGATATAACCACAGTGCAGGACATGCTGAGCAGTCACCACTACAAGTCCTTCAAAATCAGCATGATCCACAAGCTGCGCTTCACCACTGACGTGCAGTTAGGTGAGCACTCATGAATGCATGAAGTCCACAGCGTATTCTTTAAGACAGGATGATTTGGTCATAACTGTAGATGCCCTTCTTTTGCATATAAATAATAATCATGCACATAGACACAGTAGTGTGAACATTTATTAGAACCTCAAGATTTGTAATTTATATCCTTTTGTATACTTACCTGCATGAAAACCTCCTTCCTGAATTTCCATTTCAGTCAGTAATCAGTGTTATAGAAACAACAGGCATTCATGTGTGAAGACGTTACACCACTTTGTGCTTTAATTAGGCATCTTAAACAACTTCTAAAAAGTCTCCTGAATTTTACCATTTGCGGCAATGTGTTCCTTTTCTCTTACTGTTTTTTAAATGAATTGCATGTGTGGCCTTTTAGTCATCATAAATTAGACAATCACCAATTTGCCTATTTTGACAGTTTTCCAAGATTTTCAGTTGCAGTGGTTTGATTTCATATGCACAGTAAATCAAAACAACAGAAGCAGCAATGGGGTGTTCTGATGAATTTGCACACGCTGTACACACTCTATATTCATGCAACTGTGTCCGAGTATGGCTATGACGAGTGCAATGGCAAGACATGCATGCTGGGACAATTTATTTTATAAATATGCATTACCATACAGCAGCATTTATAAAAATGCTTTCCTTTTAACCTGCAGATTTTATTAAATCTGCAGGCTCCCTATCCAGTGTATTTTCTGTCACCCCAGCGCAGTAGTCATTATTAGATCTGGTTTTGATATAAAAAAACAAAAAAATACTTTTCAATTAAAGCAATCCTAGAATTGTGTTTCAGATAATAGGACTCAAGTCAAAATGCGTATTTTAGATTGCTTTATTTAAGCATGTATTTATTTATTAGTACAGTCTAAATCTCTCTTAATAAATAAATAAATACACTGAATATCCAGTCGGTCTATCCTATGAACTGAGTGAGCCGTAACATTTAAACAGCAGAGGGTTGTGTTTTGGAATTGGGTCAGTTGTGGGTCACTAGGTAATTCCTGAAGATCACTGCAGTCTGACTGTTTACACTAACTTGTCAAAGAAATGGGGAGTGTCAAGCCTGTGTTGAGAGGGTGTAATTGGCACTAATTTGACACTGTCGTCTCTGGGTAGGACTGGGGTTTGAAGGGAGGGGGGTTCATGCTGGCACCATGGGGGATTCTCGCACTTGGCGAGACTGGAGCAGTCTCAATTCACTAATGGTTATCCAATCTCATTTTCTGGGATGTACTGTACAGTTGAACATACAGACGTGCTCAAATTTGTTGGTACCCCTCCACAAAAAACGAAGAATGCACAATTTTCTCTGAAATAACTTGAAACTGACAAAAGTAATTGGCATCCACCATTATTTATTCCATATTTAATAGAAATCAGACTTTGCTTTTGATTTTTTATTCAACATAATATTGTAAATAATAAAACAAATGAAAATGGCATGGACAAAAATGATGGGACCGCTAACCTAATATTTTGTTGCACAACCTTTAGAGGCAATCACTGCAATCAAACGTTTTCTGTAGCTCTCAATGAGACTTCTGCACCTGTTAACAGGTGGTTTGGCCCACTCTTCCTGAGCAAACTGCTCCAGCTGTCTCAGGTTTGATGGGTGCCTTCTCCAGACTGCAAGTTTCAGCTCTTTCTATAAATGTTCAATAGGATTCAGATCAGGACTCAGAGAAGACCACTTCAGAATAGTCCAATGTTTTGTTCTTATCCATTCTTGGGTGCTTTTAGCTGTGTGTTTTGGGTCATTATCCTGTTGGAGGACCCATAACCTACGACTGAGACAGAGCTTTCTGACACTGGGCAGTACGTTTCGCTCCAGAATGCCTTGATAGTCTTGAGATTTCATTGTGCCCTGCACAGATTCAAGGCACCCTGTGCCAGGCGTATCAGTTTCCCCTAGTGCAGGAATGTTTTGACTGTTTTGAACTGCATCGTTGAAGGAGGATCTGTACTCCTGCGTCGGGGCTGGCCGGTGTGAGGCGATATATATTTTTGCTCTTGACAGTTTGTGTGATAGTTTGCTTCCAGTGAAGTTTGACTCGGTGTATCTGGAAGCTGTCAGAAGTGAAAGCTTGAAAAGGTCATGACAGAGCAGTGAAGATAAATGGTGAAAAGGGAGGATAGCTGTTCGGGGAAGCAAATGGTTCAACATGTTTGAAAGTGAAGGGGGGCTGACCCATGTCCTGAGTTACAAGGGTCGTGTCTCTTTTAATCGGCCCTGTCTGGATATCCACCTTTACAGATGCATTAAACAGCCTGGCAGTTCCTTGCGAGAGTCGAAACCGTGTAAATACAGTACGCCACTGCACGCCAATTGGAAAACATGGTTTAGGATCCTAATTGAAGTAAATTGTAAAAAATGGCACTGGAATTAATATGATACTGCTATTTAATAAAGCCTGTTAACTGCCTTGCATGAAAATAAATGGCTGAGTTAACATTATACTTATTGGAAACGTGTCTTTTCTTATTAAAGTTAGAACAACTTACTCACTTTTTATTCAATTTATTTATTTATTTTCCTCTCAGCCTATCGGAGAAATAACGACCAATAGGTTTTGAAGACAGAAATTGAACGCTAACACAGTTCTGCTAAAGAGGTGGATAGTTATGATCATCATTTTGAAATTAAAGAGCTGAAGCAGGGGTTTCATTGTTGACAAATACTTGTATCCTTTTTTTTCCACGAAATAGCATTGTTTTGATTTCATAGCCCCCCCCCCATCCCCCAATAGCAATCTTGGCCCTCCTTAATTTATGTGAGGTGTAGAAGGTGTCAGCGTTCTGTGACGTTGATGGGCATCTAGGATCCAGCTGCCACTTGGATGCCCAAGGTTGTAGTAAATGCTTCTGTATGTTTTATTTAGTGCCTCTTTTCTCGCCTCTAGCTCTCTTGCATCAGGGTCTCAGTATGTTTTACTTCATGCAGGCTTGCTGACAGACAGGCAGTGAAGTTGTCAGCTGTTTTTGAGTGACACCTCTCAAGTTGGCCAGGGAAGATCCTGATTTTTGTCTCTCTCTGACTGTCAGAGTTTATCTGGAGACCGGGTCTACTGAGAGAAGCAAAAAAAAAAAAAAAAAAAATGGAATGGACAGATCAATTCCTGAGCAGATACGGGAGTGCAGATTCCCTTGCAGGAGATACATAAGTAAAAAAAATATGTAAAGGATCCTTCACAGGGCGATGGGAGAGGGAAGAATGTCACTCAGTAATAGTTTATCCGAGCCTTTAACTGTGCATTCAGGCAGATCATTATTTATTGATGTGCATTTATATATTTCTTTGCATGTTTACCCAAGTCGCATATGTCCCACACCGGAGCACCTTTGCAGTTATAGCAGAATTGCAAATCTTCATTATGTGTTACACAGGGTATAAAACAGTGCCTTTGGAGTATGATGTCCTTTGTGGTACGTCAGTGATTTGCAACATTGCTTTTTATAGTTTAGTTATTTACTAGATGCAGTAACAAAGAAATCAATCTTAACTGATGTGCATTAATAAGTTATAAACCAGTGTTAACGATCTGGACACTAAATGTCTCTTATTTTGTTGCCATACGTAACGGGTCTTGGGTTCACTAGCGTGCCGTGTATTTCTGCAGAACCTCCGCGTGATTTAGGCTTCGCAGGAGCGTCCTCTTTAAGTATTTAAGTGTGCTAGATTAATGAGTCGCGGGGGTTAACTATGGGGACTGACACAAAGCAGCATCAGCCAATCGGTTGGAAGGATGACCAAACGCTACTCTTGCCCTCTGCGTGGCTGTTGCTCCGGTCTGTTCTGGATTGTGCTTTGCACTGTGGGTAAACTGCTCTCTGTTTAACACAAAGACCGCTTCTTATCCCCATATCCCCCCCCCAGCGACAGTTGTAATAAAGTAGAGGAGGCATGTGCACGTACATCACACGTTACACTTTGTACTTTATATCTACCTTAAATCCAGTCCAGTTTCTACACATTTCTTTACTACTCTGCCAGCACTAGATGCTCCCCCTAACTCCCGGAGTGGGGACTAGGCTCCTTGGCCAGGGAAGGCGTAATCTCTTCAGGATCCTGTGATGTATTTTATTGTATTGTGGGCTTTTAAAGGAGTGGGTTATTAGGAAGAGAAGTCAGTGTGGGGATGTATAGAACTACCTGTGCGTCCGTCTGCATGTCTCACTTACAGAAGGTGTATCTAGGTCATGGTTGTCTACTTCATAATGATTGCAGTATTAAGTTGTTTCTTATGTGGCTGGCTGTGCATTCCAACACATGGTTCTAGAGACTACAGGGTCTCCTCATAGCCCACTGAGCCTCACTAGTTTGTGCTTTACCTGTTGTGCCCTGTACCTCACGGAAGGTACATGGAATTCACATACAGCCAGAACCTGATTTATGTGGCATGTTCAAAATGAAGCTGCATTAATCTTTCTTATTTATTCTCCCGGCAATAAAAATGCCATTAAATAATATATCATTTGAGCAGAGTTTTTGTAGAAGATGAAAATAATTATCAAGCAAGTACAGCTAGAGTTCATTAATAAAAGCAGATTATGTCATAAGTTCATTCTGGTAAATATTAAAACTTAAATGATTAAAAAAAAAAACAAAAACAAAAAAACAGCTTCGTTTGAACAGCGAGTAATAAAGCAGATGATCGTGATGGTTGTGGCTGATTTGATTTATTTATATTTTTGGTGGAATTTTAATTGGCATAGAGGATAATTTATTTTGGAAAATATAAATCCATACAGATGTGAAGCACTGCTTACCTTGATTCATTTGACACCTCCTCAACAGTGAATTACTTTCTTATTATTAATAAATAGATCCACATGTGCTCTGGTGTCCGAAGAAATACATCTTTCTAGTGGAAAGATAACAGTATTGGGTCCATAGATTATTAATTCAACGACAACAAAAAAAACCTGTATCTCTAGGTGGCATAAATAGAACAGGAGTGAGCTGCAGGGTGCGTTATTGGCATTGCATTGATTTTTTGCAAAGTCTAATTGTTTGTAATGGGACTCTACCTGAACTGATTGCCTACCTTTTAAGCCACTTGCCCACACGATTCTGACAGCTCGGAATGACATGTGCTTGGGTTGAGGGCTCCGGTTCTTGCACTTGTATTGACTTGTACGTCAAACAACTTGAGTAGCTGAATATTTCAATGCGTTTCATTAATGTTGTCTTTTTGTGTCATTGCACATCTCTGTGGGTGCTAATGGAAACTGTGTATATATAATAAAAAAATAATACTACTGTTGTTGGGGGGGGGGGGGGGAGGGGAGCGTCTCTCTTTCTTCTTTGCTCCAGATTTCAATTTTAACTTCTATTCTGTGAATTTTACTGACGTGTGTACACACATATACACACACACACGTGGTTGCTGGCAGACTGTATGCAATGTGTAGTGACAAGCCTTGCTCATGCTGTAAGCTCAGTGATGGGAAGATTCTCAAATGTTGCATTTTGTGTAGCGTTTTAAGCACGAGTTTGTCTGTGAAAGGGACCTCTCGGATCGGATGAGCGCAGTTCCAATGCCTGGGCTCCATTTGGGATTGTCAGAATGTTTAATTCGATTCCAGCCCAGCCGTACAGGCACGCAGTGACAGTAATGGCATCATCAACAATCCGAATGTCACACATTCCATGTCATCTACATCAGTGGAACACTAGCTTACAGGACCAGTGTTCTGAAACCGCAAAGGAAGGGATTTGGATTAGGTCTCGGTTTAGACATGCTAGTACAAACTAGAAGTACTGTAGGTGCTGCTTATAGCAGCATATTGATATAGTCTCTTCTCAATACATGTCTACTATTAAACATTTAAAGGCGCAGTATTGATGGTTTGTAACAGATCCTTAATGATTTCGGGTTCCACAACTCCCCACGTCCCCACACTCAGCCATGAGGAGTCTTTTCAGAAGCGTTTTTTTGCTGGAATAATTTTTAAACATGGGGATCTAGGCAGAAACCGCAACAGAGAATGATAGCGAGCACACATGAATCGATTTTAATCAGAAAAATGCCGGGGATATTAAGTGTACTTCCAACTCCTCTGGAGCCGCTGCAGCCGAGGGAGACTCTGAAAGCATTAACGCTAACCTCCACTTGAAGCGAGCGGCGCAAATAAAAAGGATGAGGTTCGAGGAATGTTGTAAAGATAAAAAGAAAAGAATAGAATAGAAGTTGAATTTATATTTCACATGATAAGGGAAAAGATGAAGCGAGGGGGGAGGAAAGATTCTATTACATCTGAGACAGTTACAAAAGTGGTGCTGTGTGAAGTAGCCTGTGCTGAGAAGATTGATGCAATGGGGAGTGACCTTGGCTTGGAGCAGGAGTCAGTGATGTATGTACAAGCATCTCCCTGCTAAATGGACCCAGATTTGTAGCACTAATATACATGGAAGCCCAGTCCCAAACTCAGGATGGCAATAAATCAACAGCCACTTTGGGTGTCATTTCTGGTTTATATGCTAGTATTGTTCTATTGCTTTAATTCATGTCACTATCATCTGTTCATCTGGAACAGTTTGATGTATTTTTTGTCCAGCAAAGTTACTTGACAAATCCCATCAAATTAACAAGATGCATTAACAATATTGACTGGCTCTGTGGCTTTTGAAGCTACCAGACCATACGATGAAACAAGACCCCCAGTCAGAAAGCCACGCCCGCTGTCTTCCCCGCCCCCCACCGTAAGGGCATGGATGGCTAAAATAATTATATATATATGTATGTGTATATATATATATATATATATATATATATATATATATATATATATATATATATATATATATATATATATATATATATATATATATGTGTTTGTTTGCCTGCATGTTCTGTATTTTACTTTTAAAATGAAGGAGTATTGTATCTGCTGTACAGTGAGCAGTGTGGGGTTTAAGACGGGTTCCAAGTTTAACACACCCCCTGAACTCGCTAACTAGTGCAAGTGAAGTGGTTGGAGTTGAACTCTTGTCTCGAGTATTGTGACACACAACCCCCACGCCCAGCTTACAGTAATTCAGTTTTCATTTTGCAAATGCATTCTTGTAGCATTTGTGCACCGGTAAATGCATTGTATTTCTTGCACAGTTATGTTTTATAATATAAATAATCTACGATTTTACCCCCCAGCCGTGCAATAAATCAAAATAACAAAACAAAAAAAACACCCACAGTGTTTTATCTGTGCTATTTATTAGAACACGTATTCTTGTTGGCTGTCCCTTTTAAACTGTATTACTGTTTGTTTGTTTTTTTTCAGAGGTTTATATTGAATAATTTTGGTAAGGCAGGGCACTGCAGGAGTCAGCTAACTGCATAGTATCAGTATAATAATGTAACCTCTGTCTCAAATCGGGCATTCCTTGATTCCTCAGTAATGCATTGAAGCCAAGCGGAGTTAATGGCAGCATTTGGCTACCTGGTTAATGGGTATGGAGGTCACTGCGGCTTTGTCGTCCATGCTAAATCTTAAGCTGGAGCCCTCAGTCACTGTGCTAATAACCAATCTGTAATGCGGCAGCTTCGCAAGCGCTCTCTCAACTACGCTCATTGGGTTTCACACGCAGTAAATTGGATGGCACAGTTTGAAGCACCATTAATGACAAATTATGCCGCAGCAACACCATTAATGACAAAGCTACAATCATTACAATGATCCACGCTAAATTGATTAAACAACTGATTTTACTTGTAATTGACTGCGGGGATATCTTTTATGAAAATGATCTCAAAACACATTTCAGCGCTTTTGTATAAATAGGTTATACTGTTGCGGTCTTGCAGTGCGTTTTTTTTTTTTCCAACACTGACAGCTGACTCTGGTTCTTACCCAAGACAGACAGTGAGGGTCTTTTCTGTTTATTGAATCTACTACACCGTCACTGTTTAAAGCTACCTTTTTCACACACACACTGTTAGAGAGGTTAGTTTTCATATTAATTACACTGTATATGCATGGGAGTATGCAGATCCAGAACTGTTTAGATCAATTGAATCGACTCCCAAAATATTTCAATACCTTTTAAGAATATTTTCGTCTGCCTACAGTTAATGTTTCCAATTGGTTTTGCTGAGAAACAAAAAATGTGTCGGCTTCTAATCCTTGTTCAGTCTGGAAATCCTGACCTCTGGGTCGCATTGATAAAATTCTGTGCTTGATCGCTCTCTAACATTAGATAACCTGTGTGGTCCAGTGGTTAAAGAAACGGGCTTGTAACCAGGAGGTCCCCGGTTCAAATCCCACCTCAGCCACTGACTCATTGTGTGACCCTGAGCAAGTCACTTCACCTCCTTGTGCTCCGTCTTTCAGGTGAGACGTAGTTGTAAGTGACTCTGCAGCTGATGCATAGTTCACACACCCTAGTCTTTGTAAGTCGCCTTGGATAAAGGCGTCTGCTAAATATACACATAATAATAAATAAACACATAATAATAACCTGGACTCCTGACCCCAAAAAAGGGACATCAATTACAAACAAATTGGAACACATCACATATTTTTTAAAGATGGATTGGCCCGGATATCCAAATCCGTTGACATTGCTATGCGCTGCTAGTTTAGCATTTATTATTTTTTTTTAATTCTGATATCCTCATCTGTGATACTATTCCACTATTTGCTGACTTCTAGAGCTGTGGATACATTTAAAACATAACTGCTTATATGGTTTTCTGCTCCAAACACACTGGTCACAATGATATAAAATCACTCACGCAGCCCACTGGTTTTCTGTCCCCTGTCGCCCCCTCCCCACCCTGTTCCTCTGCCTCGCAGGTATCTCTGGAGAGAAGGTGGAGATAGACCCTGTTACTAATCAGAAGGCCAGCACCAAGTTTTGGATCAGACAGAAACCCATTTCAATCGACTCTGACCTCCTCTGCGCCTGTGACCTTGTGGAAGAGAAGAGTCCGAGTGAGTAGCTCAGTTTATTTATGACCTCTGTCTCCCGATGAGAACGCAGCGCCTAGTTAGAGAGTTGCTTGTGCCGGAGTTGCACAATCCTCTCTCTCTCTCTCTCTCTCTCTCTCTTTCTCTCTCTCTCTCTCTCTCTCTCCCTCTCTCTCCTCTCTCTCCTCTCTCTCTCTCTCTCTCTCTCTCTCTCTCTCTCTCTCTCTCTCTCTCTCTCTCTCTCTCTGTTTTTCCTTTCTTTTTAAATTGGCTTGGAAATTTCCAGTGTTCTGATTGGCTCGCAGCATTACAGCTTTAACAGTTAATTCTTAACGCAACAGCAATTTTATAAGCCTTAGAACACACTCCAAGCCTTACTTTTGTAGTGAACTGTAGGGTTACAGGACTGCGAACCTCTGTGTATGTGGTTTAATATCAGCACAAATACAAGTGAATGGACCAAGGCTAAAAGACAATCATATTATTATTGTGTATTATTATTGCTTACCATGACAAAGAAACATATCCAAGAAAAGAAAAGAAATCCGTTTTAAAATCAAAGCTAAGCAGTAACACCCTAAGGGAGGTCATTTTTGTCACAATCTTAAAAAAAAAAAAAAAATTGTTTTTAGTAAAAGATTGGAACATGTCATAACTATCCAAAAGGATAGCCAATCCAGCCACTATTTATAAGTATTTTAAATCTACCCATACCTGTGTGTAATTCAACAGTGTAACTGCTCAGCAAAGCCCACAGCGCTGCTTTCCAAAGGGTGTGTGATAGATTTGTATTCTCCTTTTATTTTCTGTAGCCATCGCTGTCTTTTAACTTTTATTTATTTTATTTTTTTACACTGCCTGTAATAACCCAATGATAAGTCTCCCTTTTTCTATCCTGTGCCACTTCCACTTTTACTGTAGCGTGGAAGTAATTTAATCAGCGATACAGTCTGCAATTCACAGTATATTGCCAATCCTGCCTGTGATTTCTATCAGCGCAGTGATGTATGTATGTGTGTATGTATGTAGTAGATGTTACACCAAAAAAAAAAAAAACATTCGGAGGGCATCAATGAATGAATTATTGGAAAGCAGGAATGGGAGTGAATAGATATGAAATTGTGAGCCCTGTAATATGTTTGGTCTCTGGATTGTATCTCTCCAAACAAAAATATGTGTTATCTCGCCTGCTGGGGACTGCATAAACACTATGACTTTGAACCTGCTTTTTCTTTCTTTCTTTATATTGTTTAAGGTCTCTTAACTATCAGTTGGTGATGCTGTCTGTCTGTCTGTCTGTCTGTCATTGCCTTAAAGGGACAGGATTGCAGAACAAGTGTTGGGTTTGCATTACAAGCTGTATTTAAAAACAGGCACATGATTAAGTGCCGCTATAAACTTCCATGGGCCACGTCATTCTCCGTGCAAAAGGCCCTAAAGTCACGAATACAGTGCCAGGCAAACTCGATGTCCTTTCATTGGTGCTGCCATCTAGTGCATACTGAGGGACGTGCGCGTGACTCCGGTGTGTTCAACAGGAACCAATTGCATTCCAGGGCTGGGTTTATTGATATGGGGGTGGGGGTGGGGAAGTAATATATAATGTACATATTTGTGAGCGCTGAAGGGTTAATTGTGATCTTACTTGACTATACAGTGCCTGAGGGAGAAGTAAATCAACCTTGATTAAACATTTTCACAACCTGTTTATATATAGGTTCTGTTTTGTCCTAGTGTTTGATGGATAGTAAATACTGCATACAATAATCTGTTGGTAAATTTATTGAACAATAGTGACACCTGCTGGTGGCTATGATGTGGTTTATCTCAGTTTTTGCCTATGGGTAGGGAGGGGAACAAATAAGACATTTTTGAATTGTAGCCCATTTTTGTTGTTGTGTTTTTTTGTTTGTTTTTTTTAAACTAGTTTAGGGGCTTTAAGACACCCCTTCAAAAGACAAACCACGCAGCTGCAAGTAAAAATGATTTTACGATGTTGGATAATGGAAGTGCCTCCACATCACTGTAATATTATCATATTCCAAACTCCTTGCGCGTCTTGTATGCCGGTGTGACCTTTCCATTTTACTTGAGTT
The DNA here is from genome assembly GCF_902713425.1 of Acipenser ruthenus. Classification (NCBI taxonomy): domain Eukaryota; kingdom Metazoa; phylum Chordata; class Actinopteri; order Acipenseriformes; family Acipenseridae; genus Acipenser; species Acipenser ruthenus. The sequence continues at coordinate 1,252,406 of NC_081203.1, read as the reverse complement.
TAATCTTGGTCTTCTAAATAAAACTGTAGCCTGCAGGCCTCACCCAGCATCCTGACCTAGTCCCGTGTTAATCAAATGAAATTAAATAACTGTGCATTACCGCTGCACTGGCTTTGACAGCTGGCATGATGTGTGGACGGGAAGCCGTAGTCCCTGAAGAAAGAAAGAAAGAAAGAAAGAAAGAACGAAAGAAAGAAAGAAAGAAAAGATTAAATAATGAAGATACTGGGCTTTTTATACTAATTTAGCCCATTGAAGAATGGCTGCAAGTGTGTGTGTGTCTGTATGTGTCTGTGTGTGGTTTTAATATGCTGAAACTTGTATTGCAAGTAGCGGCTGGATTTTTTTGACATTAAGAGGTGCTGTCAGACCAGCAATACGTTTTCAATCTCCACAATCAACCTTTCAGCACGGTCACGCATGTATACAGTGATTTCTCATTTTTGGCAATGGCGGTCATCTTTAAAAAAAAAAAAAAAAAAAAAAAAAAAAAGGTTCTTTTATAATGAAAAAATCATTTTTTCCTCCTACTAGGATGTTGATGAGGTTGTTTGGCCACGTGGTTGCTGAGGAGGAATGGGGCTGGGTGGGGTGGGTGTTTTAAACCCCAGCACGATTCCTTCTATCTTAATGAAGTTCTGTGGGGGGAAAACGGAGGAATAAAGTCTGCTTCCTAACCACATACTGTACACCTCTAATTGCCAAAGCACTATCAACAGCTGGTCTTGCATTACATATCATATAATACATACAGAAATGATATGACATACACATATGTCTGCAAACTGACAACCAGTCACCCCTTTGACGCAGTGAGACTTCACAGTGTCGTCATTGAGTGCTCTTCATATAACAGGTCAATAAATATCCAGGTAGCCCACAGTAGTAGTGTGGTCGACATGCTTTTTTATTATTTTTTTTTTTTTAATAGCATGCTTTGCTCGCTGCAACCTAGATATCCTCTCAAGTTCTCATTCCTTTGTTGCACTGGGGCTGAACAGAATGTTAACCTGGTAATTGGCATTGGGCCTTCCCTATTATATGGCTTTCCATCGAGCAGTTCTGCATGGCTAGTTAGAAGAGATGGCAAGAAGATTAATGAAGGCAGGTTAATACAGAAGGGGGTACCTTTCCAAGACTTCCACTGAGGAGATATTACAGCTGAACTGGAGCTTGGCTTTTTTCTTTAACCTGCGACCTTTGAACCCGCCTTTCTGTTGCGAGCTGCCACCTCGCGCTTCGCTTTGATTGATGTCACTGCACAAGTCAGTCTTTCCCTTTGAATTGGGAGGCTGCACGAAAATAGCTTTTCCAGCACAATTCACGCTGGCTGCCGGTGATAGGCGAATTGATGGCAGAAAGGCTTTTATGTAGTTTTCATTTAAAACCAGAGGTAGCTGACATGTGTTAATTCAGTGTCTGCCTCCTTTCTCCTACATCCCCTCCTCTCTCTCTCTCTCTCTCTCTCTCTCTCTCTCTCTCTCTGATGCTCTGGGTTTTCATCTCTGCCTGTGTTTATAGATCATGTCGGGGGAGATATTAAAATATATATATACGAATATAAAGCGTCGCCCATTTAAAAATTAATTTTTACCTTTTTTTTTCTTTTATAAAAAATAATTAATTAAAAATGCCAGCACGTCTATTTTAAAGTACATCTTTTTCACAGAACACAACCAAGTGAAACTGACTAACCCAGGGTCGAAAATGAAGCAGCAGTATGTATTTTAGAGTAGAGTTCACGTGTGCAACAGCTATTCCTTAACCAAAGGGTTAATATTTGAATTGTGCTGTGGCTGTAAGAAAATGTATCCATTAAAAATGCAAAAGTCCAATTCAGAGAAACTGCAGTTACAACATGCTATCACCGGCTGGCGCTGTCTGCCTGGAAGCCTTTGTGCAGAATACATATTACATTTTGCACGCTACTGGTAGATACTTCTAGTCTTCACAATTTGTTAAACTTGAACTAATAATAATAATAATAATAATAATAATAATATAACCCAGCAATAGAGCAACTAAACTGTGTTCCTGCACGGGAGTTTTCTAAAATGCTTTTTTTAGAAAGTTAAATCGGGGAGGGGTTGTGTTCTGTATTAGAGTAGGCATCTAGTCTAGCTTCTTGTACAATACCAACATTCTGTATAAAATGTTTTAAGTATCTAAAGAATGGCTTTTATATTGCTGTAATTCCTAATTGGTTCATTACACAAACAGTTAAAACAACTGATGCATTTAATGAAACAGAAAGTTCCTGGCCCTTTTTTTATTATTTCCTTTTTTTTTCTCTCTCTCTCTCTCTCTCTCTCTCTCTCTCTCTCTCTCTCTCTCTCTCTCTCTACCTCTATCTTTTTTTTTTTTTTTTAAATCATAAATAAAATTGACACAAAAGGGCGCCCAATCGTATGCTACACATTGCCTCATCCTTTTAGCAAATACGTTTTCATAGCCCTATTAAAAGGGGTCTTCATCTGTCCTGTCAAAGGCAGCAGTCTACCGGGGTTGTGTGTGTTTCTTTTTTTTTTTTAGCTTAATTACACTATCCAATTAAAAAGTCTGCGGCGTGTTTTGATTCGCTTCTCCTTGGGTTTGAGTGGATATGACATTTACAAGGCTCGCCTTTCAAGCAGACAATGGGGTGATTGATGAGGTGCCGATGCAATAAAGGAGGCGATTGCCATGTGGAAGCAGCGCTTAGTGCATTCTGATTTATTTACCATCTCTTCCTAAAGCAAGGCTGCTGCTGCTGCTGCCGGTGCCGGGTTCGGTACGCAGTTTGAGTCTTGATTTACTGGACGAACTGGGGAAAAAACCCCCCCAAAAAACACCTTCGAGAAGCCGAATTAAGAAACTGCTCCTTCAGAGGGACAGCCTGTGACATTCTGTACAGGGGAAAAGCCTTTAGGCCACAGACCGAATGAATTCCCCGTTCTCTCTGGGAATAAATTGTTCATTAAGAAGGATGTGGATGGGGAACTGGGTGGCACAGCGTTTTCAGAGTCTGAGCTGTTAATGTAGCCGGCAGTTTACAGGAGATAATATGTGGGCTTTTTTCTCAGTACCTCCAGTATGGGTGCTAATTCTGACCTCGCTTTATATCTGTAGATTTCAAATCCAGTCCATAATGTTTAATGTGTGCGTTATTTTTTTATTGTATATTTTTTATTCAGGTAAACCATTAAAATTGTCAATAAGTTTTACCAGCAAAACTTGCCAACAAATAATATATATATATATATATATATATATATATATATATATATATATATATATATATATATATATAATATGTTATTGCATCCAGTTTAAAATCATATTCTTGCATGCTTTGGATCAGACACAAAAATAATCCTTTTAGAAAGAAAGTAATCCAGCATGTTAATATAACTTTAAACCTAATTAATGTTACATCGTTTCTCCAGCTGTTCTTCAGTATTGGATCGTCATCCTTCTGTCTATCTATTCATAAGATATGATAGTAACTGGTTTACTTTAAAATCAATTTATTTTTCCTTTTAGGTGGCGTTGCGTAACAAACTAACACAGAAAGAGAGGGTGGATTAGGTGAGGTGAAAGCAGATTTATACCTGGTTTTAGGATCGGCACTTGCTCCAAGGATCAGGAACCCTGTTTTTTTATTTCTTCTTCTTCTCCTTTATAAAATAGGGTCTCCTAATAGTGCTTAACGTTTTAAAACATTAAAAACTGCTCTGCTTTCCAGGAATGCTCTTTGCCTAAATGAAAAACGGGGAAGACGCAGGTCGCAATGGGAAGGAGAGAATCATTTGTTAAAATTCATTGCTATTGATGGTGAGACAGACAGCCTGTCTCTGGCAGTTTGGGTGCTTGCACCTCCCTAGCCTGACAGGCCCAGAATGAAACAGGATGGATTTGTTATTATTTTAAAGCTATTGATACGAACAATGTATTCTATATTTTATTGATTTTAAAATATTATACCCTCCCACCCCCCTACCCCCTTTTTTTATAATGCTACAGTACTTGCAGTAAATTCTGATTTTTTTTTTGTAAAATGTGTGTTTGTGTGTTTGTTTTATATTTATCTAGCGTGTGTATTTCCACTTCAGTCACCGCAGAGCTGTAGAGTGATGTTTGGTTTCCCATCTCTGCTCTAGTTCTAATACATATATCCTGGTTTTGAAGGGCAGCTTCTCATACCCCATAAACAGTGTAAAAAATGTGTGTGTATATATATATATATATATATATATATAATATATATATATATATATAGGTAATTGGAGTTACAGTTCCAAGCTGGTCCAGGCTCAGCTTTGTTGAATCGAATTAAATCCGCAGTCCCAAGGGTAGCACCTCACTGAATGTCAGGGACGGTACAAGCACTTTCAATATCTTGTTCTGGGGCTGACAGAGGTGCCGTGAGAGTTAACCCCAAATCTGGAACAGATGAGGACTAATTAATGCATTGCATTCAGTCTTCAGGGGGGAAAAGTATCTTTTGTAACGTTTGTCAACCTTCTCAGAGGTCAAGTTGGCATAGTACAGTGTAAAAACCCAGGCATGTTTAATAACCTCATTCATAACAGCTCTTTGTGACAAATTATAGAGATGTAAGGGTGTAATTCTGTAGAACAAATCGCTATTTATTGGAGGCATCGACCCAGAGAGAGGGCATCACTTCAGCGTAATGTGTTTTTTTTTTTTAAGCCGTACTTGAGAATAACAAAAGTTTTTGTATTTTATTTACATTTGCAATTTAAAATTAAATGGTTAATAATGTAGCTAAATGCAAACGAGCTGCTATAGTAGTCATAGCATGCAGTTTAAAATCTGTAAGTAGAGTGTGCTGCTACAATTCCTAAATGCATTGCTTTTGCAAAATAAATGGCATGAAAGTAGTGGCACGTAATAGCCTACTCAGTTTTATTACAGGTGGGTGTCCTGTGTATATGGTATTAACATGTCTGACACATGACTGGCACTCATGCATTCAGCGTTGCTGCAGATACAGTAACTTCTCCTGTAAACAGAATGTAAAAGAATGAGCTGTTTTTTTTATTTTTTTATTAGTAACAAAGGTAGGATATTCGGCTGCCAGTATTTCCAGGCTTTTGCATTGGTCCTGGACCCCATTAAAATAGGCAGGGGAAGGTGGTTGCTTTGTAGAGGAATGGCTCTGCTCCGTGGGCCCTGCACAGCCCAGGGCTCCTTTTTAATTAAAACAGAGCTCCTTCTCCAAACAGAGATGTAAACTCCTCGAAAGTGTGCGGTAACTTTACACTTCACTGGAGACTTTCATTAATTAGAGAGAGAGAAAGAGATGAAATCTTCAGGTTTTCTCACATGGTTCAGCTAGCAAGCTAGCTAGTCTCTCCTATCTGGGGCTCTGCAAAGGGAGTCCACTTCCAAGAACCGTCCTTTTTTTAAAAACTACTGTACATGTCAGTGCTTTATATTATAGAGTCAAGTTAGCAACAGTAGCACATACTGCTCATCATAATTCCAGTTGTATATTTTCCTGTTCTGCTTTTCACTCTATTTGTCATGCTTAGCTGCAAATTGTCTGCCGTTTCCAAGGGGTTTCTTTTCTTTTTTTATTTTATTTCCCCGAGCAATAACGGTAACATCTTGATCGGGAGCAGATTGAAAAGCACAGCTGCATTGTGAAGCAGTGAGGCATGAATGCTAGATGCACTACCTGCAAATGCCTAATCACATTCTACTGATGAACTTGCCTTTCTCATTCCACAGCTTGCAATAGAGTCAGTGGTCTGCAAGTAATGTTCTCTACATACCTGTACATAGGATTCAAAGAAAGCTGTATAGAGCTTGTTTCCTATAGAAGAACACAGTAGAGGCTTCATGTTCTAGCTGCTCGGTTAAAACATGTGGTTTCTGCAATAAAAGGCTAATAAGCTATCACTTTGCCTGCCCTTCCTCGCTCTGTCGGGCTCATTAGTACAGAGGTGAAATAATAAAAAAATGTGAAGTTGTTACAGTGTGCTTATTCTCCTGCAGCCTCTATGAGAAAGTAAAAAAAAAAAAAAGAGTCGTATATATTGTCTATAGGTGGGTATTTATAGCTGAAGACATTCGGTCTTGCTGGTACATTAAGTGGTAAATGTCAGTTTTGCTTTTGAAATGCGTGCCGTTTTAATTGATGGGCAAGGAGAAGCCGGCACCTGTTTAACTCTGTTCCTGCTGGTGGTTTTGAGGAAGATTCAGGTCCCCGGGAGGAGGGAGAGGGAGGGGTGGGGGTCATGTTTCCATGGAAACCGTGTTAACTCTTTCATGTAAAGCGGGTGTTCCGAGTGTAGATGGAGTGAAAAGCTATATTGGATTGCTTGATCGGGATCCCCTTGTGAACTAGCCAGTAGAGATCAGAACATGGTCAATATATATATGAGTTAAAATTTCGATAGCTGAGGAGCTTCCTTTGTAACTTTGATTGCTGGTTTTCCAAACTGGTTTGGGAAAGGGAAGCGTTAAAAAAAAAAAATTAAAAAAAATCAAAACATAAAATAAATCATTGTCACTGAACGATTACTTTTATAATTGAGAGTTCTTTGAAAAGACTGATTTGAGTAAAAGCTGTTTTCAGTTGAAAATCCATTAGCAGAACCATTTTTTAAAATTTTCATCTGACGCATTGTCTTTCAGTTTGTTTTGTTTTATTTCCCAAGACACTCCGGTTCTGTAGTTTTCAAGCAGTATTATCTGTACCCTCTTTAAAGAAAAAAAAACCAAAACATGGAACAACTTAATTGCCTTAATTGATTTATCGTCGACTACAATCAAACCAGCATATAAAGGCTTGCTTTTGGGAATTAGGAAATTGCGTGCAGTGGGTACTACTATTGGAATCTGGGTTGCTTTTAAATTTGTATTTATTAGCGTGGCAATTGTTAAGGCTGTGAAAATGACCATTGAAGTGAAAGCATTGACACTGTGTGTGCTGTAGGTTTCAGACTTGTCTAGAACATAGACCATTCCCCCCATAAAAAAACCAGCTCCTCTGTCACATAATCTCCCATCTAATCAGTGTTATTCTTTTGAATGGTTTCTAAAGCAGCTCTGCATTCAAATCTCTATCAGCAACCACAAAACACGAATACATTAACATACTAATTAGCTTTCAATTAGGAATTTCTGCTTTTTTTTCTCCTCAATGAGACTTTTAAAATAGATTGGACATTATCACCACCAGAGGCTAATTTGTCAAATGCTTTTAAAGGTTTTTTTTAATTATTAAACAATTTCTGGATAGGGAATTTATGTTAATGATTAGTGGATCATAGTGGTGTTTAATTAACATATTATGATAGAATGCTGAGGCCTCTAATTTGCTGACCGCAGATTTATCTAGAGAAAATATTAAGGTGATGCTTTAAATGAATGTAGCCCAATGTATGTCCTTAATATCCGCGGGGTGTGGGATAGACGCTGACTCTTAGAAAAAGAAACTTTCCTTGAAGTTCTGTGCTAGAGTGGCTTTCTTTAGCTGTAGTGTTTGAGTCTCTGTGTTCTTGTACTGTCCTGGAGCTCTAACAAGTCATTGTGTGCTATTAGAATGGTTTATTAACGGAACACCGGGTTCTTTGATACATTCTTAATGCTGTTTTATTAAGTAAGCAGTCCGTGCCGGTGTGACTCTGTAAACACGCTGGCCTACCCTGGTCCCGGAGAGCCGCAGGGTCTTCTGGTTTTCACTCCACCTTTCAGTTACTTCATTGGTTGTAATATTTGCTTAAGTAGTCGACACTAACTTTTTTTAGCCATTGATGCAAAAAACCTGCAGTGATTGTGGCTCTCCAGGACCAGTGTTGACAACCCTTGCTGTATTGCATAAAACCTAGAGCAACAGGCTCTGTACAGCACTGCTTTAAAAGAGAAAGAGAAAGGGAACGAGGAAACGAAGGGGCAAAGTTTAGAACGGTGGTCTGACACATCACCCCCCCCTCCATCTAAAAAACTGTGTGTGTGTGCGTGTGTCTCTATATATATATATATATATATATATATATATATATACATACACACACTGTATACAAAATCTAAGTGCCATCTTTAGTGCTGCCTGCACTTTAGCTTCCATTATCCAGTGAAGTTGTGTGGTGTGCGTTCCTCCATTCAGACGGCTCCCAGTCTTTTTCCCTCCAGGATTACACAGGGCCCTAACTACCCAGATGATTGATTTTGCATCTCCTGCATTGTGACAAGCAGGGATTTTATCTTTTATTAAGAAAGGGTTCAGCTGCCGCATAGACGAGGTTTACCTCCAATTGAAATGACAGGAGAAGCTTGTCGCCATCTCTCCACTTGCTTCTGTTGCGCTGAAGGGACGCTCGTGCCCTCCACCTGTTCTGTTCTGTTCCCTGTCCGCAGACGTGGCGTCTGAAATGCTTTCGGCGGCGCACTAACGCTGTCGTTCTGTTTCTTGCAGGTCATGCAATATTTAAACTCACATATCTCAGCAGTCATGACTACAAACCTCTCTACTTTGAATCCGATGCTGCTACCATCAACGAAATAGTGCTGAAGGTAGGTGCTGTGACACTTGTGATAGTCCGGGGTAGATATAAAACCTGAAGGTAGGTGCCTGAGCGTGCTGAGACACTTGTGAATAGTATATTATAATAATATTATTATGATTATTATATCTGACCTACAGACTGACAGAAAGACAGACAGGAGAGAAAAAAACAAATAAGCACGACTCGTGCAATGCTCAAAATTAGACTGATTACTCATGACGATTTTTATAATAGTACGAGTAAAAAATAGTTGTTGTAATGATAATGATGGTGATGATAGTAATAATAGTTTCTTTATTTTGCCCTAAAGCATATCTGGTTTTAAAAAATTGCTCCGTACTTGCTTGTGAACTCAAAAGTGGAGTGTGTGTACTCATTAATAACAAAACCGCGGAAGCTCATTTATCAAAATATTAAAAGGGTTTAAAGTAATTCTTTCTCAGACGTGCCCGATTTTTAAAGTCATTGTAGAGACAGCTGAAGCTGCTTGTTTTTCACAGCAGTCTTCAGCACAAGCACAGCGCTAGAGCTGCTGCATGGAGGCTGGGATTCTGCATCCTGATACCCGAGAGGAAAATACAAGAATGTCATGGTTTTGCTTGATCCTGTCCTCCTCTGCCCGCTGCAATATCACTTTTTTGTTTCCAGTTGCATAGTATGATCCAGCCAAAGACCCAAGGTTTTATTGGCCATGAAAATATTCACTATATTTTTATGCCTTTGGCCATAAAACGTAATGAAAGCGTAACACCCTACAGTGCATAAAATTGTAAAGGTTCAGCGCCTCAAGGTATTAACCAGCTAAGACTGGGCCAAAGGACCGTTTTTATCGTTTGATTCTGACATTAACCTTCCATTAACAAATTATCTATGTTATCATCACCCCCCGGATTTGAGCTACTAAATCCAGGCTTTATGAGCTGTCTTAAACCAGAATTATTGTTATGTTATAGTTTTAAGTAACATCTGTTCTGATTTAGTGACAGTTACTGGGTTTGTCTCGGCAAGACCGGTTTTATTTCAGTGCGTCTCGGTCCGTCCGTCACAAGCCACTCAATGACCTGGAACAGGAGAGGAGGCTCTTGCGTTTCATATGGGTTCAAATGATTTGGGGGAAGCCAGGATTAACTACACACACAGCAGGGATGGAAATAAGACTCCTCCAATTGCATAGCAGTTTCACCCATTCCAGGTTTTACTACAAGTTTGATTAGCCACAGTGTATAGGTAACAAGCTCAGGTGTGTCTTAGTAAACTCGTAGTAAAACTAGGAATGGATCAAACTGCTATGCAATGGGAGTCTTCTTGCCATCCCTGCAGGCAAACTTCTATGTGTACAGTACATATACTGGTTGATTTTGCCATATTACAATTACTATAGTAAGGTAATGTAGGTTTTAATTTCACACACATACAAACACACACCCTTCCAAGATAATATTGACATTTCCAAGGTATTAATTAAAAACTATCTTTATCTATATCTCACCTATTTCATGCTCGATCGAGGTCTCGCTATAACTAGGAATTGAACCTTTACTGCCGTGGGTGAAAGTCACTCTCTGTTCTGTAAGTGTTGGGTGAAAAGTAACCCATGCAGGATCAGTTATTAGATTTACATGCCATGCTCTGAATAGGTAGATGACACTACTGCCAGCACTCCTCAGCTCACCCTATAAAGAGCTTCAGAGTTGTTTTTTTTCCTTTTATTTTTTTGGGGAATTGGCTTCACCTTTCTTTTTCTCGATTTCCAGGTGAACTACATTCTGGAATCGCGTGCCAGCACGTCTCGGGCAGACTACTTCGCTCAGAAACAACGGAAGCTGAGCCGGAGGACAAGCTTCAGTTTCCAGAAGGAGAAGAAATCGGGGCAGCAGTGACCTCCCCAACCCCCCCCCCCCCCCCCCCCCACACCCACACACACGGCCAAGACAGGGACCTGTCCAGACAATTAGGAAGAGGAAGAGGGAAATACGGGGACCCACAGTGAGAGAGCGCGAGAGAGAGAGACAGACTGACCGACTGACCGACCCACCCACCCACTCCCGTTCCGCAGAGCTGTGACGAGCCCGGAGATGAAGCCTCGTCGTGTTTATGCACCTCATGCCCTGGGGCTCTAGCCATATCAGAAAGTAACAGACAACTTTTTTTAGTAAAGAAAAACAAGCAGTTGGGACCCCTTTCCTGAGATTTGAAGGAAAGGGTGTTTTGTTTTTTTATTTTTTATACAGATCCCTCTCTTGAAGACTAAAGGCAATGGTCTTATTTGCTTGAACCTTACAGACACAGTGCTCACCCACTGCCTACAAACAAATTGTACATAAATATGTTCCTGACATCAGAAGAGTTAATATGACAAGGAGGAGGGGAAGGGGGAAAAGGTATGGGTATTAAGGTGTAAGCTTTATCTTTTTGTAACACACAAGGAACAGACTTGTGTGGTGTTTTCTTTTGTTTGTTTGTTTTGTTTTTGTATTTGTACATAGCAAAATCACATCAGGTTAAACTTAAATAATACGACAAACCTACTCTGGCCATAGTAACTTCAGTGCCTGTTCTGTGGAGTTGTAGTGTGTGTGTGTGGGAGTGTTAGTAAAGATCGTAAATGCTCCTTCGTAAACGTAGCTAGCGAAGAGGAAGAGACACAGTACCAAACTTCAGAGCTTTGATAAAGATTCCACCTTAATATTGCATGGAAACCACCTTCTTCTTCTTCTTGACTGGTTAAATAAAGCATTGTTATGACCAGAGAATTAAATAAATCCTGTAATTTTTACTGTGACCTTTAAATGTTTCAGCATTGTATTTGCTAACTGTCCTACAATGTAAAGAAAAAAATCACTCTTTGTTCAACAGGACAACTTGGGTTTTTTGCTCAGACTGTCATTTCAAGGGCAGTTAGGGAAAGTAGATATTTTTACAAGCTTTTTTTTTTGTTTGTTGTTTTTGTTTTCTTTTAATGTGATAACATTATATAAAATCTTTCCATTTCCAGATTTCTTCTTTTTTCTTGTTTTCGATCTCGTTTCTTTTACTACTGCGTTCCCGGAAAGACTATAGTCATTTAAAGCAAAAGGTGATGTATTAGTGCGGGGGGGGGGGGGCGGGGGGGAGATAAATAATAAAAGCTAACGAGGCTTGAAACATCAAACACTGACACCTGAAAACAAAGCAGTTCTCCAAGCTGTTTACTCCAAGTCGTCATTAGCATTAGAAAGGAAAAAAGCACACAATGATTTAAATTCAGGGGGATTGTAAATGTTCTTAGGTGTGTTGTATTCCTTTTAGAATTGATTTTGATGTTTAGTGTTATACAGAAGCTACAGATGATATATGTTGTCTAGGCTTAGAACACATGAACTTGTTCTACATAGCACCGTTTAGTCCAAGTTATATTCCCACCCCAGTTTCTCTAAAAAGCCGTTGCAATCTGCAGTCCATTGCAAGACATTCTGTAGTCTTAAGAATGAATTGGAAAGACCAGCCCAATGGTTTAACAGCAGAGATTCGTGTCTGGGGCTCCACTGAAACACTTCAATCATTCTGTCAATTTATCAGTTCAGAGGCCTCTTTATTCCAGCCAGAAATATCTCTATATATTGGAAATGAACTTGCCTGTCGGCAGCCGCAGTAATCACTTGAATAGATGTTGTCCCGACAGCAATTAAAGCAAGCCCCTTATTATGGCTGCCTTCCAATCGATTGGAAACTTTCACTTAATAACCGCTGCCCTGGCCTCTTGCCCTCGCCCAGCGGTCTGGATTTGAAGAGCGGGCAGGAGTGAGATTTATACGGATGGCTTTAGTAACTCCAGAGGGATTCCCCGTCACTCTTTTCATTTCCAAGTGATGAAAAGGTGCATGGCTCTACACTTCACTAGTAAGGAGGCAATTCCAGGGCCATGGGGCAAAAATGAGATTTGTGGCGTCAGATACAGCAGTGGTTCTTGTATCCCATCTTGAAAAATGAGAAAAATGTACTTATTTTATGTTTTGGTTTCTCTCTAACCATACATTCTAAGCCTGAGACTTGGCAAAAGTCTGTTCTCCCAGAATCTTAAAACAGGTGTGCTGTTAATATATATATATATATATATATATATATATATATATATATATATATATATATATATATATATATATATATATATATATATATTAGTGGCTACAATGAAATAACCTTTTTTTAATTCATTTCTAAGCCATTAGATGACACATTGTTTTGCGGAAGGGGATGCAGAGTATAACTCGCCCTTCGCCGTGCTCCACTCTGATTCATGCACCTGTTTGTCTTGGCGTGCCAGTCGCCCCTCACTCTACCCCTGCTCGCCCAGCTGAACAAAGCACTGTGTGTGCTCAGCGTTGCCCCCAGGCAGCGCAATGTGTTCAGAACCCAGCCTCGCTGAGAGACCCCCGTGCGTTTCAGAGTTACAGACACCTGTCTGAAGAAGCTTGGCTGTGAGATGATTATTATTATTATTATTATTATTATTATTATTATTATTATTAGTAGTAGTAGTAGTAGTAGTTTATTTGGCAGATTCTGTTATTCAAGGTGACTTACATGTGTTACAGGGCAATACAAGGTTACAGTGCAAACATCTATATTTAAATAGTGCAGTTTACAGCAAGTGCAAATACTGCTACACTACAAAATGAGGTAACAGTTTAGGATTAAGACAATTTGTATCTTCGATGACATGCATCAGCTGAGCGTCCAGTAACATGGTTCTTTGGTCAGGCAAGTCCAGTGCATAGTACGAGGGGTAGATCAATCCTGTTGAGAAAGACACTAGAATTTGGATAGATGCTTACTTTAATCATGTAGAAAAACAAAAACTCTGTAACAATTTAGCTTAAAATAGCGTTCTTCGATACGGCTGTTCACTCCGCCAGAGCTTACACCACATTTTCAGGTCTCAATAATTTTCTTATCCGCCCTCGTTCTTCTTGCTGTCGTTCGGGTTGCATTCTCAGAGTGACTGGAACATTTATCAGAAGGATCAGCAAAAGGGTAAAACAATAGCTAATGAGCGTTTGCTCCCTGCTGTATTGGCGTTTCAAACAATGCAGAAACATCTGTGCGTGTGTGCTGATACAATATCCCATGGGCTGGATAATGTGGCAAGATATTATATCATTTTTTATTTATTTATTTATTTATTTTTTTTAAACAGCAGTTGCAATGGCTTTGCCTGTTTGTGTATTGGTGCAGTAGTTGTGTTTCTATAGGAGCTTGTACACTAAAACAATTCTGGATTCGTTTTACAATCATTTTGCAATTAAGCATTCATTTAGCAGTAAAAGTAGATTCCTTGTGCATTCTTATTCTGCAACCAGTAGTTCCATTTAGAATTGGAGTGCATTGGGATGTCTAAATCTAGATGCTACCAAATGAATGAATAATCAATCCTAAGCAAATGTGATTGTATTCTTCTCATGATCACACAACCCTTCCCATATGTTTAATATTAGAAGCAATCTTGAATTGAAACATAATGTAAATGTGGTGAAACAGGTGAAAATGAAATCCGAAAAGCATGAAGACATGCAGTTATATCGCAAGCGATGTCAAGATTGTTTTTTTTTCTTCTTCTTCTTTTAAGTTAAAAATGTAACATAATAAAATGAGAACTTATATAAATTGAATAGAATGCCATCTGGGGTTGTTTAAAAAAAAAAACAACAAAACAAAACAAAAAAATGACACATCCAATGTCATTTATTTCAGATCAATCTCATTTGGTCTCATCTACAAAAGGCATAATTCAACACAGATTTAAGAAAACTCGAAATGCTGTATTAAAATTCTATGCAGTACAGTTTTTTTTGCCAGTTTCTCCAGAGGCTGAATGCCTGCAATAATAATATTAAAACCCCAGCATTGTCTTTGTGTCACTGACGATATTGTCTGTGTCTCTGCCAGGGTTGAATGAGTGAGGTTTCATGTGGGTACAATGAAATCTTAAGCAGCTGTAGAGAAAACTTGTACAGAACAGTACTAGACTGTTAGTTTTTTATTGTATTTATTTATTTATTTCATTTTGTGCCCACAGGGTCAGCACAGGTACATCTCAGCAGTGCAGCACTAATACAAAGAGAGACCTATGTGGACCATACTCAATAACAAACAATACAACAATTATACATCCACGCAATATCGATAAAAACACACACGTATACACACAATACACAAATATATTAAAAGATACAGATATTTAGATTTAAATTGCATTCCAGCTAAAACAAGTTCACCTCAAACACAGATGAGACTGAACAGCAGTTTTAAACCCGGAGAGGCTTGACAATGACACAGTGGAATCCGGAAGAGCATTCCAGAACCCCGAGGCTGTTCCAAAGAAAGAATGACGACACAACTGAAGAGATAAGGGCTGATGGACAGAGCAGCTCTGCGGAGACCTCTCAGCCCAGGTCTTTTACGAGCACAAACTGACAGGTGGGTAACACTTTACATTGCGTCTCTAATCACTGTGTATTTACATAGTAGTTACTCAGTGAATGCATGTGTACTTACACATAATAACAATGCTATTATGCATAGTTACAACTTCATGTGTAATTCTTTGTGCACGATATATAGAAGTACACATTTGTATCAGAAAAGGGTGAGGGTTATATCATGCACAAAGTACATTGCAACTATGCATAATAACATTGTAATTATGTGCCAGTACACATGTATTTACTGAGTAACTACTATGTAAATACACAGGGATTAGGGATACTTCATGTGATGTGTTACTGAAAGGTGAGTGCAGCACACTCTGTTGTAACTAGTGCATTGTGTTTAACTAATGGAAAGGCAGCCCTGTCCAGGTGACCCTCTACAGGAGCAGCGTGAACCTGGAGCCCAGGGGTGAGCGATTGCACCTGAGCCTGTTTTGCATTGCCTTCCTTCATTACTCAAGGTATTTATAAAAAAAATCCTGCCAATTCTTCATGGAGCCCGCGAAGCAGCGCTTTATTAGAATTAATGTGGCACTTCAGAGAGCAGCGCCAGGGCAGGCTCCCTCCGCGCGGCTGTGAGAATGCATCCGCGGCCCTCCACTGTCACATAGAATAAAATCTTAAAGCCAGATTGAGTGTGAATATGAAGCTGGACAGAACTGGGGGAGCCCCCCCCCCCCCCCCGAGACAAGGAAACAAAAGTTTATTGTAGCGTGGAATATCATTTTTATCTATCATTATTGTCTTGTAAAAATAGAGAGAGAGAGAGAGAGTGGCATCATTACTGCCCATCTGCTTTGAGCCCTTATTCTTTACTGTTTTAGATTATTTAAATGCTAGTTTGTTCTCCCTGCTTGCAGTATCGAAGACGCTTGGATCTGAAGAGATTCAACCAAGGCACCAGTAGGTGTTGGAAGTGCCACCTTTCAAATGCATCCTATTTTACTACAGTGTGGACATTAAAGCATGTAGTGAAAATAAATACCAGGTAATCACCTGGTTATGCCCTGCACTAAGCCCAATATATTTGTTTTTGTTTCATGCAAAAGTATTTTTATAATTTTTATATGTTAATCTAATTTGATGCAACGTCTTCAAACCGTTGCAATTGATTACCTGAGGTTTTACAAAACCCTGATTGGTGCCAATCTTGGACTAACTATCTGGTAAGAGCCTTTGATTTGATGCTGATCTGGTTCTGAAACTACCAGAAAGGACCTTGACTTGGGCTTGGATTAAACAGCAATTACGGCACCGCCATAACCAGTTTCGCTATGGCGGGTGCTATAAACTTTGATTGAATTCAGATGTTGGAAATAAGAGGGAGCTGAACTTGCACTTGCATGCTGATCTTCAGAGCAGGACTGAGTGCACCTGGAGAGGCTTGTGAAGTCTCCTCGCCCTCAGAAGAGCTGGGGACAGTCAGCAGCTGCTCAGCATGAACTCTGTGGCTCTGCTTCTCCCTGTATGCTTGATGAGCCGAGGCACACAGCCCCACGAATGAAGCATTAGCACAAACAGCCAGCAGCAGGGCGACCAGAGCAGCACTCCCTGCTCCCAATTAAACACCAATAACCAGATAAAAAAAAAAAAAAACTTTTTCACATCTTCAGGCATGGTTGATGATCTCCAGACCACCATGAGATTTTTAAATGTACTGTAAATAAACACAGTACCTCTCATTCACTAGCATGCACATTAATACAAAGGATTTGAAAGCCTCATTCGCCGCACATGTCTACGTTTTTATCAGGCTTTCATTGTTTCCAGTTTAACAAAGTTTGCTCTCGATAGCCTTGGAATTTCTTTGTCCAATAAAAGGTATTTATGACTTTTCCAATTCTGGTATGAAATATTATGAAACGTGTTTCTTAAAGTGTAGAACCCATTATTTGAAAGTAAGGAGCTTGTTGGTGCAAAGATGCCGCTGTTTATATTTGACTAGATTGACAAATGTAATAATTACCTTAAAATGAGAAAAATCGCACCTACAGCACGTAATTAATACAAATGGAAAAAGACAGTGTGGCTACAGACAAGTTCATTTCTGCAACTATACCCTATGGTAGTCCCATTAAAGGTGGAACAGCTTCCATAGTAAACATTTCATTTTTGGCCATCACTACGACTTTCAGGATAGACCCTTGTTCTTCAGATCCGTGGTACCTTCTTCACACCTCCCTCCCAGTCTCGAAGCCTGCGATGAGGAAGGATAATTGATCCAGCTTCGTGTCTATGAAGGTACACCATGGAGCCTGTCTTAAATTGTGTTACGCTTCTGTCACTATTCATTCATGGAGCACACCTCTGCTTCACAGTAAAATCTCAACAGGGCCTTGTTCATGATAGGAAACAATGAGCGTGATTTGTGAACGCTAGCAGTCTTTGTAATCTCATCAGTGTAATGGGATTATATTTCAGATCACCGTGCCTTGTTCATTATGCATTTAAACTCCTTTGACAGAGAGGGAAAAAAAGTTAAATAAAACGTACACGTCAACCCTGCTTGACTTTGCCGGCTCTTTCACTTGATTAGACAAACACTGCGGCGAGCTCCTGAATGGGGGGGGGGGGATGTGCTCGTTTTATTCATTTTTCCGACCAGTCACAACAGATTTTTAAGTAGCAATGTGTGACCTCCCTTAGGTACGCCAGGCTTACAGGGTTAATAGGCCTGAACGCTCGCAACTGGATTCGACTGCCAAGCGCAATGAGCGAAGAACCAGCTGCAATGAAGCACAAATTGTCCTTCTCAATGGAGACTGCGGAACACCACTTAGGTAACATTCCCAGGGTTCTCTAAGGAATTATTAAAGGCAAAACTAGCCTAGGAATTGTTCTCCCTCTACCCTAATATAAGCTTACCAGAGTAAATGCATAGTACAGTGTGATAAAGCATGGGAAACATGCCAGCTAGGGCAACTCTTGCTACAGTCTATTCAAGTGATCTTTACCAGCGACGGTCTTGAGATCAGTGTCTTCAATCAACAAAGAGCCCAGGCTGAGCGCAAGCAAAACCCTGTGAGTGCGACGCAGTGTTCCGGATCCGTATGTAAAGCCCCACACCACGTGGCTTGGCTCTCACCTCCTGCAGTAACTCTCCAACTTCCAGGGCTGATGCAGCTTAATCCCCACTCCTAGCCTGTGAGTCCTGCAGGACTCTTCCCTCATCAGGTACAATAAGCTGGAAACACAACAGCCTCTGGTAGCCATTAATCACTCCCTCCTCACAACAAAGCAGCCCTGTTTAAGACAAAACCTTGTTTAGGTTGCTGCAGACAGTGGAGCGTGGGTCAGAGCCCTTCGCAGCTGCCAGCAAGCGACTCAGGTGTGAGAGAAGCTGGGACGAGGAGCCGGGATGATTTAGCAGATCACTGACGCAATTCAGCTACTCTGTGACATCCTTCTCGCCTTGCCAGGAGCCCGGAGATTCAGCAAGGCAGGGATTTGAGTGTGTGTGTGTGTGTGTGTTTTTCTCTTCTACTTCTTCTCTCGTACAAAGACTTTGTTTGAATGCCACTTGGGGAAGAAAGAAAATTACTGACTACCTGGTAATTAGCAAAGTTTGGAGGGAAAGGGAATGCGCGCTTCACAATTAGAAGCTTTCTCTCTTAGCAACTAATTAAGTCTGCCTTTGAGGGGGTTTTTTTTTTTTTTTGACAGAGGTGGTGGGATGCTGCAACAGCAGAACTAAAAAAGAAATGAGACAGCATCGCCCGTGGGGTTCTTATAGTTTCACGCTTGAATACGTTTTTTAAAATAGAAATAACAGTGGTGGTCACCATTATACCCAGTCCCAAGATGCTCTGTTCTTAATATTTAATTATTATTGTGATGTCATTACCCATGTCTGCCAATGTCCCATGGAAATAGGAACACTGGCTTGCTTGATATTAAGAGCAGTGTTTTTTTTTTGTTTTGTTTTTTTTATTTCTTTTGATTGCAGAATTAAATAGGATTTTTGAAGTGGTTATTATCATTATTGTAACTGCTAAATTTCAGCTACATTATCTTGCTTCAAGTGTATTGCTTTTTTATGTTATTATTTGATTGCACATTTACACCATTTATTTTTTTATTTTATAACTAGGCAAATGTGCATGTTAAGGCAGGGGCAGCCAAAGTTGGCTATTCCAGTCCTGGTCTTTGCTCCAACCCTGTTCTAAATTGTTTAATTGAACCATCCAGACCCTGAAGTAGTTAATGATATCAGTTTACCTTTTAAACCTGGAGTGGAATGGCCCTATAGGACCGTGATTGGACACCCTTGTGTTAAGGAGTGTCATTTATTGAGGTTATTCTAAGTTAGCACTGGATTTATCATATCACAGCACCAGGTATACACAAACAAAAGAAGATCCATGAATAAATGATATATAATGATGTTGTATATATCGCAGCCCCTAATGCCTGCCTCTCCACACAGCGATATACTGTACATAAACCACAGGACATGTGATTGTGCATTGCATTGTTAATAGAAGGTGGCAGACTCTTGTGCCTCATAATGTCCCTAGGAGTGTGGGTATCTCCTGGAAACCCACTGTAACCACAGCTGCGCCTCCTTGCTTAAGTGTATCAGAAAGGACCGTGGTATTATATTACATTTAGCCTGTATTGAAAGGCTCAATAATGCGTAAGAGTGTAGGAGGCTTCGTTCATATGTATTTAAAAAAAAAAAAAAGGCTTTTGAAATTGCTGCTGTGTTGCGGTGCTGTGGAATTTAAGAGAATCTCTGGTCGCAGGGAAGGTAGTCATTATTTTTTCGTAATTAGGAAACCTGAAGCCCCTGATAACGAGCTAAAAAATGCCACATAATTAGAAATACACCAGCAAACACCATTATTGTCAGGAGAACACAACAGTATAATGAAGCAATTATAAATGAGAGGCTGTGTGGCTGTCATTAATTTAAGCTTTTAAGGATCACAGGATAAACCACAAGTGAATGTTAGAGTGGAACGAGAAATGCTAAAGTTATAAACAAGCTGGGCCGCTGGAGGTTACCTCTGCTCCAAGGAAACTAAACTAATGCCCCGAGTGAGGGGGAGACAGAGGCATTCATGCAGCAGGTTAGAGGATGAACCAGTCCGTTTGTTTGAAGGAGCTATCCGTGCTCCATTCCCAGAGCTGGGTCAGCTGCGAGACCAGTGCAGAAGATCTGTTTTAAATCTTTAAAAATTCTGAGGAGGAAGGCTGTCGATATATTATAATGTCATGGAAATGTTCGAGATTGGTGAATTAATTTAGAAATAGCAACTGTGCAAAAATGTGATCCATACGGGTGATCTTTGACTCCTGTGTAATGCCTGGGTTGCAGATCGGATTGTAGATTGTAGAATGCAGATGAAACCGGCTGCAGCCCCAGTTTGATACTGTAGGAAACAGTGGTCCTGAATCTGAAGGTACCGGAATGCCACTAAAAGAAAATACATATTCTTAAACAAGAATGATTATGTGAATTCACATAGTATTTGTACAGTACACTACAGTAGCTGCTTCACTGTATGCCATTCTGGGAAGAGCTTCATTTGTGTTTGTGACCACAGTGCTAGTCAATGCACTGTCACTGTCGAGATGCGAGTCATGTGACTTAGCTTGTCTGTATTATGCTTGTTCCAACTCGACTACACCACTGCTGCCTATAGGCAATAGTACCGGAACGACTTTCTGATGCGTTCCGCCACGCTCCAGCTTGACTACACCTCTGTTAGGAAAGCACATGGACTTCTAAGAACCGCATTCATTGCTGAGAGCTATATGCAATGCTTCAATCTGCTTTTGTCTGATTCCACACCTTCCTTTTCATGTTCCGCACACATTCCAACTGGGGGCGACATGGCCCACCCCACCTAGATTTCCCACAAACCATGTGAGGTGGCTCTCCTGGGTCCTCTCTTTGCTCAAGCCTCCATACATCAAACAACAAACACCAGAGGGAAGACAGGGATGAAACAGCAGCTCCTCTTTCTTCTACACGCAGGGAATTCAGACCCAAAGTGATTGCCCTCTTCAGTTACAAAAATTCAGTCTTATTAATAGGGGGGGGGAGCACTACTGAGCAATACTACCTCATAATTGTCTGGAGAATGCAGCTGTACAGAGAAGCAATTAGAACCGAGAAGCTGTGAGCTTGCCATTATTTTAGCATTTAATGACCATGCAATAAGGCGAAGCTTGATGTTGAAATGAAGGGTTGAAACGCTGAAATGATGCATAATCAGGCAGATCTGAAGTTTTTCTCCTGCGCTGCTTGAATAAATTTACATGGAAATGTTTATTTCTTTAATATGGAAAAATAATTAAAGTAGACATTGCTGTACCGCATAATGATACACTCCAAGCTGGGGAAAAAAAGAGCTTTTCGTTATCGGGTTTGTCTGTGAGAATGGCCTTAAATACCACAGAGAATCTGTGTCTTAGTAAAGGCAGCGCAGTAAAATGCCACATCTTCAAACAGTGAAATGCCAGGGAGGGCTCCTACTTGAATCATTTCAACTGTGGCTCAACCTTCTTTATTCCCTTTGGTGTTTCGATCAACCAAATAGACTCCACTGTCTCCAACAGCATCACTTTCAGATGGGAGTCTGTATTTAATCATCTGTTTATATTTTCTCTTTGGCACCCCGCTCAACGATTCTCATGCTTTCTCAGTGAACTGGATTTTGGTCAAAACCATTGATGAGAACGGGTGTAATAAATACATCTCTGATGAGTCGAAGCAGGAGAGCGGGCCAGGACCAGAGCGTTCTATCTGCTGCAAGCACAGTGCAGCAGATCGAGCGATGGATAGGGCTATGCTGTGGATATTAATAAGATCAGGTGCTTGTGGTGCCCCAGCCCGTCTCTGCACAGCAGTACCAGTTAACTAGAACTTGTCAAGGCTGCTCCAGTAGTGGAATATGTACCTCATGTATCTCCTGTCACCGGGTGTAATTCCTTCTCGCTGGCACACTGCTGATTTGCACATAAGTGATGGGAGCAATCCAGGCGAGTTAGGAGTTGGAGATTTTTGCCGCTGAAAGATGTTCATCATTCTTGATCTGGGCCTGTCAGACCCGAGTGTTTTAGTGCCTCTCGCGATTAGGCAGAATTGACAGGCCCTGAAAACGGGGAACAGCAGATACGTGTGAAATTAACAGCGGGGGAAGTGAAGTGGAGTGTGGCAGTCATTTAATCTGCAATTTATCATTTTACACCGCGGCGTGCAGCGTTGAGGGATATTACAATCCGAAAGGATGTTCTTTCTGGGTGCTAACCCCACCTGACAGCACGGAGGAGGGGGTTCAGGGATCCGGATTTTATTATTATGTTTTTTTTTTTTTTTTAATATTATTTTTGAAACCCTCGATAAATGTATTGTACTGGCTGCTCCTCTGTGTGTGTGGATTCTGTTACTCGATGACAGCCAGACTGTGACTGACTGACATTCTGTATTGCTGTGTTTTTATGTACAGCAACATTATTGTCATAGACACTCAGCAGGGTATGCGTACGTTGGGCCAGTTTGTCACAAGGCAAAATAAACAATTGGCTTCGCTGTAGCGCTATTTATAGGGCTGGGTGGGAGAGCCAACTTTTAACCCTTTTTTGTTTGTTTTCACTCAGCCCCGACAGTTGAGATTATTTTCTTTAAATATAATTAATAACAAGCCTTTTTTAAATGATGCTTCTTATCACGACTAAATACCAGCATTTACAGAACATATATTTGCAGAGTGTAGTTATAAAGACTTGCCAGCAGTATTTGTATAAAATCTTCAGTCTGCTACCTAAGCGTGGGTTGGAATGAATTACGAGGTTACCAGATATCAGTGGACCCCCCTCAATCACCCTATCAATGGCGCTGGAAACAGAGACTGCTACTGTCATGGTCCGGGTTCACAATTCGACTCCTCCCGCTCTTTCCTTTTCTGTTCTCTTCTGTTGAACGGCCTAGTTAACGTACGGGGTGCACCCAGCAAATTGCTTGTCTTGAGGGCCGCTGTTCATTTGAATGGAAACCGGGGGTGCTAATACTGTAGTTTACCGCTTTTAAAAATACCACTGTGGTTTGACAGTTTTCCCATGCTTTCCCCATGGTTATGCTCTGCATTTACCATATTTTATCTTGGCTTGCCATGTTTATTAATGAGCTTTACCATACCTTGCTATTCTTTACGGTGCTTTGCCGTGCTTTCACTGTGCTTTATTGCACTTTGCAATGCTTTTACTATGGGACACTTTTCTAAGGGGCAGTGTAAAACTTTATCAGGACTGTGTGTGTGAAATACAGTTGTTGGAGTCTGTGTTTATACAGTGTGAGAGTATTCATTTAATATCCAGCGTTTATTCCATACACATATGCAATCTCACGCACATTCATAGCCCCTTATGTTAATCTCTTTGTTCTTGCATTGGGTGGTTAGCAACGTTCTAAATATGTTAATCATTTCAACATGTTGAATCTTCAAGTTTAAACATGGTTGGATCTAAACGGCGCTGAATCATTCTGTTACTTTGCACTGTAAACGCTTTTAGAGACTGTAATGAGACTAAAGAGAGTTGCACGCAGTGTTGGAGATGTTGTTTTTCAGAACTCAGTCAATGCAAACCAATACCCTCTCTCTCTCTCTGTCTCTCTCTTTCTCTGTCTCTCTCTCTCTCTCTATCTGTCTTTCTCTCTCTCTCCCCCCTGTTTTTTTTTTCTTTTGATCTAGCTCCACTCCCCATTCCTCACCCTTCCAGCACGACCCTCGTCTCTCCTCCCTGCTGTAAAGGTCTGCCTCAATCTCCTCGCTCTTTTTCTTCATGTCTCTGAAATCTAATTGATGTAAACTCCAAGGCCACTGGAGAGGGCTTCTACTTCTGATAGTCTGAAGAAGGTTCAATTCCACTGGGGCGTGTTGTAATCCTTCAGGTTTTATTTCAGTTTTGGATAATATGTAAATATATCCCATTCGCTGCTCAAATGAATTATTCTAGCAAATGTCTGTTTTGCAACTCAAATCTTCGGAGTGTTTTTTTCTTATTTTTTTGACTGGGAATCAGTCTAATAACTTGAAACTTGTTTTCGGGGCTACTAAACTGAAGTAAACTTTAGGATTTGGATAATTGGAAACTCCAGCCTGATTGCTGTGATCCTTACACACCTTCTGGGATCTTAGGGTGGCATTCTGCATTGCTCTCGTAGCATATCATGCAGAGTCGAGTGGAGTGCATTGCACAGTAGGAATATTTTAATAAGAAGTGCAGTTACTGAGCAAAAGAGATGGAAATAACGCAACTGCTACCCAGAGCACACCTTATACCTAGAGCATGCTTTACATGGAAGTGAACATTATTATTATTATTATTATTATTATTATTATTCCTGCTCAAAAGAATTACTGTTTTTTTTTTACTGTGCTCCACAGCGACTCCTGCTGGCCAAGTCAGGTTTGAGCCTCTCTGTTTACGGAACCCCGTGGGAGAGCTTGCACTAACCCCATCACCGAGGTAACTGCTGTGTCTGATCAAGCTACCTGGAGGCAGCTGAAGATTGGAGTGACGGGCCAGGCTAGCACTGCAGCGTGCAACACTCTGATGCAAAGGTTCAATGCACAAGAGGCAGGCAGAGGGCTGTCTGCTCTGGAATTGCTGCCGGGGGAATTGCAGGAGGGGTTTTATGATTCGTATTCTTATGTGTGTATCTCTCTTATGTTGTTGCAGTAAAACTGTACCATGCACAGAGACAGAGGATTATACTTATTATTATACTACTGCTGCTAACAATAATGATACATCCATTTCTTTACAATAATCATTTGGGCACTTGCTTTAATTCGACCCCCTCCCTTATGATGATAATTAAGAAACACGATTTCGCTTTTTTAATTGTGTTTATTTAGAGCTGTTTGAATAATTGCATTCTAGTTTTTTGGGGTTGGATTTTGCTAAAGCAAGACAATCAGAAGGAGGTTCTTCATAGTCTATAACCATAACTGTTAATATCGGGTGTCTGATTAATGGAACACCCTTTCAATACATATACAATTGATCAGCATTGGGATACCTGTGCCAATCAATACAGCATCACAGTGCTACTCTAGTACATTGCATTGAAATGAAACTGCATTCTGTATATTTTATCTACTGCACTGCACTGCTCTGCTCACTCTTCTGCTCCGGAGCCCCATCTGTTTGGCTCGTGCGCTGATCCCTCTTGGCTCGTAACCTGAATACCAGACGGCTGTCCTGAGGCCTGCGCTGATACTTTTCAGAGCTTGGCTTTGCACTGAACCCTAATCCTACAGGTGTCTTCCCTTACTGTCTGCACAGAATGCCTCCTCGGGTTATTGGTCTTATGTAATAATAGCACAGCATACTGCATCCTGCGTCTCTGGCTTGGATCCGCACACAACTTGCATGACTCTTTCTTCTGGAAAGCATGTTTCAGATATTATCGGCATTGCTTTTTAAACTGCCTTTACTGTTTTATAGCTTTTGCAGTCCTTCATTGACGGGGGAAGAGGGGAGGGAGTGTGTAGTTTCGCCGGTTGCTGGCAGTCATATTTAGAGTTTTCATGCCGTTGACAGCCAATGTACTGTTTTTTGTCTGCCTCAGTCTCATGAATTATGACATTTCTTGTCAGGACAGAGCTTCCTACAGCGTACCTGACAAGTGCAGTACTTGGTTTGGAAGGTGGTGTTTTAGGCCATTTTCTGATTAAAACAAAAAGGGCAAATCAACCCCCCTAAACCCCACCCCCCCCAATCTGATTAGCAAACTGATGCAATTATGCTCATCATATAATGTAAATGAATTGGCTGATCGCTTGAAATAGATTAACGAAGCCCCTAATCTGAGTCTCTAATTGCAGCTGAGGATCCTTGTACAGTATTTGTTTTATTCCTTGATTTAAAGCGCGTTTCAAATGCGTGCCGCCTTGGTGTGCTGTACAGTCAGCTCCATTCTTGTGATTGCCGACATTTCATCGGCTCTCCCGAAATACCATTTCACTGTCCCTTTCTGTTTCAATCGTGACATCCTAGTGCATTTTTAAATCTCCAGAAGTTCAAAGCACCCGTTTGTGGCGTCAATACTGTTCTTCTCTCTAAGTTCAGCTGGTACACCAGCGTGTAACTGTTAACCTGTCCCCCCTGCAACACTCTGCCCCTAGTGGCTGTAAGAAATAAATCGGGAAGAAATACCACATGGAACAAAGGTGGAATTTCTTACATGCACCAGGGGAAGAGTGTTGCAGGGGGGGACAGGTTAACGGTTACACTGGGTTGTACCAGCTCTACTTGGAGAGCTCTGTAAAGTGATGCTTTAACATTTAAAAAAGTCAACAGGAGGCGATGACTGGACAAAAAAGAGGAATACATTAGTTAAGGTTAACTGTGATATTTCATGCTGTTCTTTAAGCTGTGGTTCTAGAGGGATTCCCTTATGTAACAGTGCAGTTCTATATACAGTTTACCAAGGTAAATGTGCTTGTTCATTTAGCACTTTCCTCATTTTATCCAGTGAATTTCTTTTCTGTTCTTTCCTATGCTTGTAGCATGGTATTCCACATCTAACCTGTACAGGGCACGCTGATGAAAACATGTGTCTGCTTGACTTGGCATTTATTTTTGTCATCTATATTATGTATGTAACAGAGCTGTGAGGAACCCGACTGTGTGTTTTATTAATGGTTCTTATCACCGCAGGCAGAATCCTTTCCTTTCCACAGGGTTTCTAGTTGAATAAATACTGGAGGCTTTAGGCTGTTTTGTTTAGTTTTTAATTTGTGTGTTCAGTGTTTTTTTTTTTTTTTTTATTCTCTCTCTCGACACTTTAGAGTTTTGTTCTGTTTTTACCGATAAAACATTTAATCGGGTGAAAAAGCTGCAATTAATGTAATGATGTAGCCTTTTACTTCTGGAGGGCTGGGTCACAAATCTCCAAACTTTTACCTCGACTCCCCTTAGCCTCGTGTACACATTTCCGATTGCATTTTACTTAATGATTAATATCTATACATGGTAAGAGCTCTGCTTGTGTGCTTGCGTGTGCTCGCCCTGATTTACTGGTTTGTGGGTTTGTTGTTTTGTGGGGGGACCACACTAGCAGTAGTAATCATGGTGCTCAATCCTTCACTTTGTCAAGTAAAGAAAGACAGTCCCCCTTCAGTCAGCATACAGACAACCTGAATCAATCTGGCAAAATATAAACCTCCCTTCTCAGAGCATTTTTCATGCAGCTCTTGATCCGCTTGTTTCTCAGCCCTGCAGACTGGATATGTGTGTGCAGAAAGGGCAGGGCCTCTCCCAGTCCGCCCGCCCTCCTCACTCTGATAGCGAGTCCTG
Organism: Acipenser ruthenus; assembly: GCF_902713425.1. Taxonomy (NCBI): domain Eukaryota; kingdom Metazoa; phylum Chordata; class Actinopteri; order Acipenseriformes; family Acipenseridae; genus Acipenser; species Acipenser ruthenus. Next base: position 1,225,105 of record NC_081203.1, on the reverse strand, counting down.
TACCCCTGGCAACCCCCTCTTTCTACCAAGGTGCCCCAGAGATGATTCATCTCAAAATCACCTAATTACAACAAAGACTCCCTCGTGTTACCTAATGGAGTCTGAAGGGATCAGATAAGACAAAAAAAATAATAATAATATTAAATAATACTGCTGGGCACAGCCTGGTCATGAACTTTAACTGTGCATTCAAACTAGCTGCTTCACTGATTGCGCTGGCACCGTACGAGTTGTCTTGTAAGAGGTGTCTTATGAAATGTGTCTGGATGAAAAGTATATTTTTTGGTGTTCTATGTCGGCTCTATCTGTAAGTAAATTTTGGGGATTATCCCTTCCTTTCACTGCTCTCCCAATCTTCGTCTTTGTGATGTGTGTTTCTTAGCTTGTACAATGCTTACCGATGCTTTACCGTGCCTTCACTGTGCGATTACACTTTGATATGCTTTTACTAAGGTACGTCAGACACCCAACAGAGCCTGTTAGAAAGCTAGAAACTCTTCTAAAGCTAATGAAAGGGTTTTTTTTTATGCTTATTTGGACTAGACTGAGAACCTGCAGGACCAGGTGTTAATACAAGCCAGGGGAATAATAAACGGCGAGTAGAGTATTTCAGTTTTTTTTTTTATGTCTCTCCAGTCAGTGATTTGAAAAGCACTGCTCAGTGACTGAAATGTGCGTTCATTTGTAAATAGTTTTGGCTGCAACGGTTTCTGCGGAGTGCGACGTTAATCGCGAGCTGCTTAAATTAATGGTGACGCACACCTTTCATTATTGCTATTAGATTAGCTGGCGGAGTTTGATTAATTCACTTGCTGACTGTAAAAGCATTACAGAGGTTTACATCAGTTTGGTTTCAGAGTGAATTCAGGTCTTCATGTCAGGTTAGACACTTCAACATTTTTCGAGTTTGTTTATGTGGTGGGGGGGTGCTGTTGTAAAGGCCTTTGTTAGAATTTTCTAGAAATAATAGCCCCCCCCCCCCATCAGTTTGTATAGCAAATCAAGAGCTATGTATGCTGATGGCACTAAAGTGTGTGTTTAAATTTGAAATATAAAATAATGACTTTTTAAAATAATGTTCTTAAAATGCCAAATAGGCTCTTGAGGCACTACCTATCCCTTCCATTGTATTGTATAGATATAGTGAAGTGGACTCACCTCCTTTTGTTATTAGAAGTATTATATTATATGCACAAGGGACTTGAAACATCATGTAAACTGTTGAAGTGCACATACAACGCAGTGTGAAAACATGCTGTACTGTAATTCAGTGAAGATCCTGTTCGGTTTCTTTTTTCTTTTTTTTTTTGCATATAACAATGTGATGTGAAGACGATCTCTTTGTTCCAATAAATGCAGAAAAGGACACAAAGGCTCACCACAAATGCTAAGTTTGCCATCTGGAGGTTCAAGTCGGTAATACTGTAGTGGCCAATATATGTTTAACCTGATTTTATATGCAATAAACATCAGTGTTATTGCTGATGTGTATTTGACTGTTTCAAATATATTATTATTATTATTATTATTATTTATTATTATTATTATCATTATCAGTAGTTGTAGTGTTATTCTACATTTTAACTGGTGTGTTTGGTTTTATTTGTCCTTTGATATATATATATATATATATATATATATATATATATTAAAAAATACACTTTTTATAATTTATTGCATGGATAAAAATCAATAAAATGTGAATGCTCCCCAGTTCACATTGCATCCCACGTGATGCACTGTCTAATGGATTCTCTATACAAATCGTCGTATTGCATATTAAGGGTCTCACATTCTGTAGTCCATTACCTCATGTAGTTTTTTCATAGCGTATTGTGCCGTCACCTGACCATGAATTTCAATATTCAGTTTTCTACAGCAATCTTCAACATTAGAATGCTATCTGATTCCATTACAGATATCACAAAAGAACACCCCCCCCCCCCCCCCCAAAAAAAAAAAAATAAAAATAAGAATTACACATAAAGTGAGAAGAGCAGTGAATTTAGGGTTAGGGTTAGTACCTGATAGTCAATGAAAAAGAGATGACACAGTGGGCTAATTCACTAGCATACTGTACTATTTTGCCTTGGGGGACTGGGTTCAAATCCAGCAGAGTCCTTCCTTTATTTTCTTGGTTAATTGACCTTAAAGTCAGTGTGAAACAGAGCTTTCCCGTGGTGCAATCCCATGGCCTCTCCCTAAAGACAGCGGTTCGATTCCAGCTCTCGGAGGGGAGATCCTGAGGTAAGTAATGATGTTGGTTGTGTTTCCACAGATGGAGAAGGAGAAGACTTGCCCTGTGGAGGGAGGAGGAGGAGGAAGATGGGTGGGGGGGTCTGGCCCCTCCACCAGGGAGGAGAGTGGAAGGTGGCAGTTGTGCTGCCTGAGAGCAGAGGAAGGAGGCAAGTAGTACTTTTCTCCACAAGTCTCTTTTAAAGATTCGAACTGTGCATTCAATCATTTTTCAGTCTTCATTCTATATTTAATGCACAGAGTAAGAATCTTCCTCCTCCCTGCTCTCACAAGCCCTCCTTGTCCTGCACACTCACTCAAGGGCACGTCTGTAGAGGGCAGGTTCACAGCCCTGTAATGTCTCTGCTCCCTCGAGAGCCCACATGTTCCTCACACAGGGGAGCAGCCATGTGCCCTGTGAAGCCGAGCGGGCATCTCGTTGCTGGTTTACAGCGTGTGATTTCAGAGACATCTGTGGAGCAGCCTGGGGCTGTTTATAAATCTTCAGCAACAATCTGACGTGAATGAATAACAAAGCATCGCCATGCTAATCCCGTTTGAGAAGAAAACGATCTCTGTGATATTTCTCAAGCCGAGTTATCTTGAAATAGCTTCAAATATAACCATGTTGTGTCTGGTACGGCACGTATACCAAGGATAAAGTCTGTTCCTCGCCATCAGGAATTCTCTTTTTTAGCATATTTGAATATTCCTTTCAGTGTGCTAATACGGATATGAATGATTTAAAAAACTGACTTTCGATTTCAGTGTTTAGTCTGGTTGTTCTGTCCGTTGGGCTTTCTACAAAGCATCTCTTCACGAAATATTTAATTTTGCAAAGTTCTTCAAAGAAAAATTCACAAATGACTAATTTGCTCCCTCAAAGGCCTAGACAGGCTTTGCGACCAACTAAGCCATTGCTACGCACTTAAAACGTGCGAGACAAGCCATTTACTTTTAGTTTATTTAAATCCAGACTAGCCTTCACAGCACCAGCAGTTGGTTAGTTATACAGTATTGTCATATAGTTAGCATATCTAACAGTCAATACAATGTCCATCAGGATCGTCATTAGTTGCATCTTCCTGTAGCTTTTTCCCCAGTCGCTGCATTCCCCCCCGAGCCATGCAATTATTTACTGTGAAACACTTGATGTGGGAATCAAAAAGGAAACCATGAAAGACATGTCTCTCGAGTGGATTGGTAAGAATAGATTAGTGGATTAGGAGTACAACAATGAAGGTCCTAGCCAGAATGTTTGTGATTTACTTAAAACAAAAGCAGACTACTGCAGAGAATCCACTCCTCCTGAATGGCTGCATAAGGACACGATCTCAGTACCCTGCCGCTGGCTTTTTAAAAGAGCAGCAAAAAGACCTTCATGAGGCACTCCAATATATTCGTACTCGTGTGAAAATTAAAACTTGACACCAAATCTTGTGGTGCTAAAACCCATCGGTTTCCTGCACCCCTTTGTACATGTACGTTGAGTGAACTATTCCGGATCATCTCAAGTTCAAAAAGGACTCTGTGTTGTTTAAAATAATAATAATAAAAAAGTAATACTTCAAATACACCGCTGTGCCATCAATGAGAGAGAATCGTTATTTCACCAGTTCAAGTGAGCCAAGGTCCCGAGGCCTCGTTTAATAAGGAGTGCAGTCGGCAATCTGTTTCTCTTGTGTTTGACCTGCACTGCTCAGACGTTTCAATCTAAAATATGTTGCTGTTTTTAAAAAAGCACTTTATTCTGAGCAGTATTACAGCCATCGATTGCCAGCGGTATCTGCTGTTACAGATGTATCAGATTTATAGAGTAAAACCACCAAAAATCTCATCCATTCAAATATCGACCTTGAGAGCGATGAGATTTTCTCTGGGCGTTTGTTTTCATTAGATGTTTAAATTCACGGGAGAGAGAAAGGGGGTTGGGGGCTGTGGTTTGAAATCACACTATCTAAAGACTTTTTCTTGTTGATTCTTCTTTTTTTTTCCACCTAAATGAAAGTTTAAATTATTCTTTGGGAAGCTAAGAAAGGTTTTGTAAATATCATACCATTTAGTGAAAACAATCAGATGAAACAAAAAAAAAACAATAATAATAAAACAGAACAAAGACACTTTTACAGTGAGAAAAAAAACTCAGTTTTTTAATCAGGTTTTTTATAGAATGATATAATACATTAATCACATTAAAGACAGAATACCACCATCCCCACCCCCCTCCCTCCCCCCAGTGTGTGCAAGATTGTGCAAGCTTATTAATGTAAGTTTATAAAGGTTTGTGTTTTTCTTCAAACAGTTCCAAAGAGAAGAGGCAACACCGTGCTATAAAATACAGGCGAAGCACAGGTCAAATATACAGGACACAGCAGAACTAATTTGAGGAGGAGAGATTCGTTCTCAAGAAATAGAGGCGAGTCTCTGGGGTTTGCTGCTGGAGGGGAGTAGTTGCTTTCCAGAACTGCTCTGTTCTTCCAGGGGGTAGCTTTGCTGCTCCTTTGCAGGCTAAAAACAATACCTGCTTTCTGCAGCCACAATGAAGGTATCCTAATTCAGACTCATTTCTTGCTGAGCTGGATTGGCTTGTGTTATTTTTGGCAAAACCAGCTCTGTTGTAAAAGTCAAAAGCCTTGCCAAAACCGGATTGTAACACAAGATTTTTTTTTTATTTATTTTTTTTTAAATCCCTTCCTTTAATATACAAACACACTTACTAAAATAAAAAAAATTAAAAAAAAAAAAAAAGATTTCTTTACAACGTATTGTGTAGCTGTTCATGTTTGGTACAGAGCGTCAAACTTAACCAGACAAACGAAATTATTACCAACTATCTTTTTTTATATATAATTTAAGAAAAAAGAAGGTAATTGATTGAAGTCTATACAATCATACAAGGTATACATAAAGTTAACCCAATACTTCAAATTTAGCACAGAGAGAACATTTTAAAAAACTACTAGATTCTCCTAGAAGGGGCAAAATAGTGTCCTAACAAGAGACAAGCCTTTTTCCTCTACAGTGTATAAACCATATGAATCCTACATCAGTTTAAAAGATGTCTACACGCTACGTATCGCTAAAGCAATGGCGTGTTAATTGCAAAATGACAATTATTTCTCGTTTTGCAAAAGAAATAAAAAAAAAAAACTCTGAGCAGCTCTACAGTTCACACGAAGACTATCCCACGCGCGCACCTTCTACACACCCATGTGTCTCCTACACGGGCTCGCTGTTAGAACTGGGCCAAGGCACGTGTTCTCAATAAGAACAGCACACTCGCTCTCTTTAGAACAGGTTTCAATACAGCAAATCTTTACAAACAGTACAAGCATCAAGAGAGCTGGGGAGGGGCGTCAGCAATAAATACACTGCATTTATAATCATCAGATTAGGGGCTGCAGAAAAGAAATGCAACTTCTTTTGTGTGTGTTATATTATATAAAAAAAAGAAGAATTGCACATTTTACAGTATAAAACTCTTTGGCAGTCAGATTTATTAAACTGCCAACATAATATTTTATAGCTGCTGATTTCATCATTTCTAGCTGCTAGTCTCCATTTAAGCTTTATCTAGAGTTGCTGGTAAGCACTCCTGATTTTGCAAACTCCACATATTTGAGTTGCAAAATGAAGATGATTTCAAACCCCGTAACTCTTGCGGTGATGACGAGGGTGTTTAGATCAATGGGAAGTGTCAAGAAGTTTGCCAAAAAACAGTTTTGTTATGCGAATTTAGTGCAAAACGTTCCCATTGCTTCGTCAGTTCTGGGTGATTTATTTTGGCTACATGATCATAAATGCCAGGGACATTTTTAGTGTAAGGTGAATCGATTATAAATGATTACCTACCTCTGCATAAAAACAAGTGTGTACTTTAGTCTTTCCTTACCGTTTCAATACACCAATGCCTGTCACGGTTATGACTGAACAACTTGTGATTTTTCACGCAAAAGTTGAAAGCGTACACAGTTGCAGATAACATGTGTAACATGGTGAGTATAGGTGTAGGTGAACCACTTTGTACACATTATGCTCGTCTGTTTACCGTACTGTGATCACACTGCTAGGAGTTAGTGATCACACTTAAGCAGACTTAAAACCGACAAAAAATAAAAATCACACACACTCTGACATACCATATACTTTGATAAAAGCTGATCTTTGATGTCAGTACAATTCGAGGGTGTGTAACTAGCAAAATCAAATTTAGTAATCTGTCTGAAAGTTAACCTGGAGCATTCCACTGTAAACCTGGATTACCGGCTTAAAAACAAAACAGAATAGAGAGAAAGGACCAACTCCTAAAGCAGGACGTCAACAACATCTATGAACAATTTGTCAGGCGATCAATGGTACAATAATATCAAAGCTATTCAGATATTGTTACTTTGAAACAGCAAAACCTTTTTTTTTGTTAAAAGACAACATTGACTGCTTTTAAAATGGAGGGTGGGGTGGGGTGGGGTGGGGTAGCACTTCTCCCTGGCTAAGGAATCTGAGAGAGAATTACAGATCACGCATACAGGTTCAATTCCAGTGTTCCTGGGTAACAGTGAACAATCTGAACTTCTAGCTTGCCAAGGAGATCCGTTCTGTTTGAAACACCAGACCCACATTTCTTTTTTTTAAAAAGTAGCACCACGAGAGAATGCTTCAGATGAGTAATATTGCAGGAGACAAAAATAAAAAGGGAAAGTTATCAAAAAAAAAAAAACTAAAAGAACACCCTCCTCCTAAAAAATAAATAAATTCAAAGTGTCTATTTCAAGAATGTTTTTAGGCTACACTAAGTATCAAGTTCTCAGTAGGCATGCACATTGGCACCAATAGAATATATATATATTAATGGATGATATTGCTCTTCCCACTAGATTCTGGTATAGTGGACCTCCAGGCTTGCTTGTTCACGGACTCTGACTCGACTGAAGGCTGCTGTTGCATTACCTCTGCATGAGACTCTATACTTGCCACCAGTGCTGAAGCAAACAATCTCTTCATAAAGTTTGACAAACACGCTTTATGTATATATAAAAAAGTGTCACTTTATCCCCATTTTATAAATATAAGTATACACCAGAAACTAAAAATAATCGGTGATTCCTTTGTACAATTTTTTATAAAGTATTCAATTCGACTAACGTACAGTCGTCCGAGTTACCGTTATGTAAAGAACTACTGTGTCTATATCACCATTAAAATGAGAAAACAAACCACACACATTACAAAAAATCTGATAGAACACTCCCTAATATCTTTGAGGTAGGAAAAAAAAAGTTCTTAATAAACCTTTTTTTTTTTTTTTTTTTTTTTGTGCTAAAACTGTCCGAAATTCAAAATCGCATTTTCCGTAGCTTGCAAACCACGCTACAACTCATGTGCAAATCAAAACGTTATGCTTCGACCGTAGACAAAGCTGCTTTCCTAAACTTCAGGTCAGATTTAGAGAGAGGAATGTCCAGCACAGCCTGCACAGTAAACACACAAATCTAAGGTCTAATATGGATACTCAAAAGGCACCAGCACAAGAGCTATCGAATTTACCCAAACCCAGCAAAACAGTATTTTAAAACTACTGGGACATTTCAGACCTCCTTGTATTCTACCCATAAACCCTCTCGATTTGTCTTTGAAAAGCTGTACTTATGTAATTTGATGCAATACATTTAGACTTAACTTCTGTGGTTAACACAATTTGAGAAAGTTATCATAACCAGTACAGCTAAACGGAAAATTTAAACAGGTAGATGATGCCAGTTAAATTCTCCCAAAAAAAAAAAAAAATTCCAAAAAAAAGGTAGCCTGTCCTCAAATAAGGACAATGGCACTTAATGGGCAACACCCCCATCCCAAAACAAATGGTTATTATAAAAGATGTGTTCTTACAACAGAGAAGAATATTCTCCTCTCGGGCACGCTATGGGAAGGATCTTATATCCCACTTGCAAATGGACAACCAAAAAACCTGTTCTCTTAACTGCTTTGAGGGCTTTCTGATCGACACAACAAACACCACTACTTATACCTGGCTAATGGGGATAACAGAGGAAAAAAAAAATACTGCTTTGTTAACATCTATTCTCCCTGTGCTTTACCTTGACACAGGTGATCATGCAGCACGGAAACTGTAAGCCGACTATTGAAATATTCCAAATCGGGAGTCCTCCAAGCTGGGATTGTCTGGTGTGGGTGGCAGGAACTAGTAGCTTTGAAGCAATGTATTCTAGTGCAGCAGGGCTAACTTGAGAGGTTCTGACAATCTGGGATCTAGGAAGGGGAAGGGCAATTTATTCTACCCGTTTTTTTTTATTTTGAGAAATGTAAATTTACCTGTTGAACTGTGGTCCCTTTTATGCAGTGCTAACTGTCAACACTACAGTTCAAAAAAAAAAAACAAAAAAAACAAAAAAAAAAAAACAACAAATGGGGGAAAAAAAAGTCAAGTTAGTCATTTCATGATTTATTACTACAATTTCTTGACTTTTTTTTTAGTTTAGTAGACTAAACATTTTTTTAAATGTTGTATTATTATTATTAGTATTATTATTATTATTATTATTTTTTTAAAATGCCTCTACTCTATGTACAAAATATACAAGTGAGAAATGAAGTGGTGGTTTTTTTTTTTTTTTTTTTTTTCCAGAGCAGTTGGTGAGTGTGCTGCCTGCTTCCTCCAGAACAGTCTGCTACTGCAGGTGGTGTTCTGCATCACTTGCGATCGTCTATGGTTTTAATGAATTCCACTGCTGCTGTGAACTGCATCCACCAATAGGACTCCTCTCCACCCAACCGGCTGGCATAGAAATTATTGATGTACTGAATGGTGGACAGCAGGCAGGGGGGGTTGGCCTGGAGGGGAGAGAGAGAGAGAAGAAACTGCTACTACACGGTGCAAAGAAAAGACAAGGTTGGGCACAGATTTTTTACTGCTGCTTAAAACATGTATTATTAATTCATACAAAGGGGGATTTCAGACTGCAGGATCTGTACCAGAATATAAATATACACGTTTATGAAAGGCAAATCAGAATTTGGAACAATGTATTTATGAATTTTATTTATTTATTTGAAAAAAGGATAAACTTACTTGAGCCAAATCTTCCTTAGGCAGGATTATCCTAATTAGGTAAATGGCCTTATTAGGGCAGTTTAGCCTCCCACAGTTAGCTATGGGCATATCATTATGGAGACCCTCTGTTAGCTTATTGGCAACGCCTGTTCCTTTGCATTACAACTGCATCAAATTTTCAAGAGGGTCCAAGCGAGTGCCATGAATAAAAAAAAATAAAAAAACGTCCTAGCCCGGGAGAATACAGGGTTATTGCTGGCTACCAGGTGAGGAGCGCTGTAAAGATGGCTGGTGTTTAACAGTAAATTAGCCAGGATGATCAGCTATTTCATAAAAAATAAATACAATCTGCACCGGCAGGATAAAATTGGCCACTATTTTCAAAATCGGGCCACAATTTAAAATGCTTCCCTTCAAATGAATTTCCGTAGCAGCGTCCAGGTATTGAGGCTGGCTCCCCTCCCCTCCTCTGCGTCTCACCTTAATCAGAACAAACACCAGGACAGGGACGAAGTCGTCAGCCCCAGGGACAGAGTCCTCGTTGGCCAGGCTCAGCAGATTCATGATGGTGGAGCACATCCTCAGGATGCACTGGACCTTGTCCCGCGGGGTCTTGTAAGCGCTGATCGTCCGGATTTCTGCCTGTGCAGACGGCCAGGGAGCCTCTTTCAGGTAGACCTGGAACCGGGACACAAACACACACGTGTGTGTCTTAAACATGCGTTCCCATACATCCCATAGCCAAATCCCGGGAATACGTTACGCAGGCAACATTCCAGCACATCTATTTTATATGAACACATTGTACATATTGTGCAGACATAACGGGCTGAAGTTTAATGGACTTGTGCATGCAAGTAGAAAAACAAGTCTCTCTGCCTTAGAGTCAGTTCATTAGAAAACAAAGTTGTGTGAATTATGAAATCACCCTCTGTATACATCTTGGCTAAGCATGTTCTATTTTCCAACCAGTACTGGACACAATACATTTGAATGACTTGTTTTAATGCTAAATTGTTTCTGCTCATAAAATAAAACTAAAATTTCTATACATTCACATTTTATTCTACTTCTTACAAAATTACAACCTATGTAATCCATATAGACCATTCATATTGACAGTTTAAAAAAAAAAAATCTATGGAAACCAATAAATGAAATTAATAAAAACGTGGATGTTACCTCCGGTATCTGGAGTGCCTTGTGATTGGCCGTCACCACTTTTGAAAGGCGTTGCATATGTTCTTGTAAAAGTCTGAAATAATAATAAAAACATTTAAATGAAACCTCTAAAAAAAAAAAAAAACAGCAGTGTTGATATTACAGCGTTCGAACACCAGGTGGCGCCAAACTCCACGTGAAATTCCTTTTAAAAAAACCGCAACGTTAACGTAGGGTCGCTTACTGGTCTCTTAAGATATCTCCATCCTGGTTGGGGTAGAAGGCGAACTTGAAGATGCGGTTCATGACGCTTCGCTCAATCGCCATCTGAGCGTCCTGCAGCTGATCTTCGCTGGCGTTCTGCCAGATCGTGTCGTTTGCCATGGCCCCGTATAAATAGCGCAGGAAGTCCTCAACCCAGTCCGTCTTTTCATCAGAGGCTGTAAAACCCTGGAAAGCTGCGTGCAAAAGAGCAAAACGAGAAAATCGGTCGGTTACATAAATATCTCCAGCCACAGCTGTAAACACAGAATCACACTAAGCGTGCAACACGCAGCACTGTACACGGTGTGTGCTAATGCCCTAGCCAAGGTTACTTCTGTAAAACTACAAAGTGTGACATGCAGGCACCAGCACTGCATTCCCATCATATAATAATAACAATGAGAATGTGTTAAGTATTTTAAAGGATCTCATTGCTAAATGATTTAACATTACTCCCAATGTTTTTAAACTTAAATTTTATTAATCCACTATGATCCTTGAAATCCATGGGTTAATTTTTCTATACTTGTATGCTGCTTGCTGAATGCTAGTTGCCAGCACGGTGGGCCTACCTGCGTTTTGTAAAATGTAACAGATCGCTCGATACAAATAGAAAAGTTGCGGCACCTTTAATGAACTCCTGCATTTTGGGTTCCATGCACTCCAGAAGCAGCCGCACGCAGACGGTGGTGAAGTATCTGTTGGCCACCTCTTTATCTCTCAGCACCCTCTGCAGCAGCCGCTCCAGGTGAGCCTGCGAGGTCTGCAGGCCCTGGCGACACCGGGTCAGGTAGGCGATGTAGGGAGCGCGTTTCCTGGAGCGTACGAAAAGCAATGGATTACCATCAGCTTAGCAAGCCTGTGTTTTACAAGATTATACCAGGGAAATCATACCCCTCTAGTCCAGAGTGGCTTCCGAGCCGTCTGGAACAACTCATTGGAGAAATGCAGACAATGAGAGTTGGAAAAGCGCGCACCTGTAATCCTCAGCTATGGCAGCCAGAAGTTTCCGGCAGGTGCGGCTGTCGAACCGAGCCACGCAGCGCATCGTCTCCTGAATCTGGGACATCAGGTTCTTGTCCTGAAGGTTGATGGCTTCAGCCAGCTGGACTTTCAGGAAGCAGACGATCTCATTGTCTAAGACACAACCAGAACAGGACAGGATGTCGCAAGGGGTTCCAAATATAGTTTCTTGATTTCTGCATAAGATTATATTTTAATGTTCGTAAATGCTATGATGAAAATTATTATTAGGATTCTTTTTTTTAACAGGATCACTTCTAAAAGGAAACGGATGGACAAATGGGTGATAATTGCCTGTCTTTTTAGATTTGTGTCCCATTCTTTTACCTTCAGGGTCTGTATGGTCTGGCAAACCATTTCTCGTTGTAGCGGGAGTCAGAATCGGGAAGACAACGGAATCTGCCGAGCACAGTGCCATCCTCAGCTTCTTCTTGGCATCACTACTAGTGGAAGAGAAGAATTAATTGTGTGGGTGAATAACTAGATTTAATTGTAACATGCTTTAAAAAAAAAGGGGCTTGCATGATAAGCTTTGTCAGTTTTTTGTTAAGTATATGGAAAAAGTGGAATGTAACATTATTCAGCAGGTTTCATTCGACTTTATGAAGCAAAATGAGTTAATTCTATAGGGTGATGCAAAACTTTTGGTCATAGTTGTATGACAGACAGACAGACAGACAGAGTCGCAAGTGGACTTTGTCTGACTTTGAAAGCAATGTGGAGTTTGGCGCTGGGATACACGGGGGCAGTAATTGAAAAGCGACCTGAACGAGAAATTGGAATCCTGTGGCTGGGCAGTCTGGCTGGCAGAGTCAGGTAAATCATCAGTGGAGATATTCTGAAGAGCTTCGTCCCGCGGAGAGCCGTGGAAACTTTCTCCTTCTCCCTCTGAACAGAAAACAAAAAGAAACAAGAGAACTATTGGTAACCACTTCCTTTCCAGGCAGCTTCTAGAGTTTCACAAACTCAAGCTGTTAAAGATTCAGGACACTCAACTTACAGTACAGTTAAACACTCAACCAAGCACACCCACTTGGAACCAGAAACTGGGCTCCTGGTGATTGGAAAAGTCAAAGATTTGGACTTCTGCCAGTTAAACAGCCCTGGCTTACTGTGTCTTCCTATTACTGCTCCTCATGTTAAACATATAGACCTTATACTAATACAGTACGCATACAGCTATGGCCAAGAGTTGTGCTTAACCCGACAGAATGAACACATTTTGCTTCATAAAGTATTACTATTATGGCTTCCATATATAAATTTTGTAGTTTCTTGGATTACATGACGTTACATAAAAGATCTAAATTATGTTAAATACAGTTTTTCCCTTTAATTAATTACGTCTCAACCCTAATAGGTGATGCAAAACTTTTGGCCACAGCTGTACAGTCACCCCAGTGAAAGCCCCAGAGTCTTCATTACAACGTCACCTGGTCCCTCATAAGGTGCGGAGGAGGCTCCCTCGCTGGGGCTCGTGCGCTTGATGGCGTTCCTGTATTTATCCAGGATGTCCTCAGCTGCCTGAGCCTGGGCACTCAACCGGGGGGCGGGCTCGTCTGCAACCAAAACCAAAACATCAAATAGGTGTGCGGTGTGGGGCCGGGGATAAATTCAAAAAACAAACCTAAAACCACACCCACCTATGGGTGGAAACCTTTCTGGTCCCTGTTCGTCCCTGTCCTTTTCCAGCTTGTCCTTCTTCCTGAAACCGATGGGGGCTGCAGAGAGAGAGAGAAAGAGAAATGGGTATGCTGGTGCGATCAACAGAAACTCACACACACACACACACACACACACACACAGACAGACGGACAGGAGTGCAAGCACTCGCTCCGAGTCATGGAAATACAGAAAGGAGGAGCTTTAGCACAGGGCTGCACAACTGCGGTGCTTGAGGGCTGGGGGTCACCTGCTCTTTGTTCCACCAGTACCCTCAATTACCTGACTGAACCAATTTCACCTCTTTTTACGTCTTCTTCAGCTACTTATTTAATTAAACTCAGACCGGATTTGTGTATCCCTGACCTGGTGCTTTTTGTGGCATTGGAACACTTTTTTTTCCCATTCCGAGTGGGATATTATGGCATTTCATCAGTTAGTTCAATGGAGGCATAGTTTGGGATCTTCTACAATCAAATCAACTATGTTCTTTAGCGAACTTGTTGTTTGAAAGCCAATTCCCACAGTAGGTTTGAAAATCGACTGTCCCTGAATGCCTGTGCGTTTCGTTTTGTTTTTTCTCCATTGGACAAACTATACCCTTCGATATAATGTTGAAGTGCCATCTCAAATAAAATAAAAAATAACAAAGAAAGCTCATGTCAAATGCAACCTACAAACATGCAATATACTTATCAGTTATCTAGCAGTACAAAAATATATAAAATAAATAAGTAAAGCTGAGCTACAATGATTATAATAATCATCACCAGCTTTTCCAAAGCAGACACTGCTGCTTTTCATGCAGTGAATCTATTTCTGTCTGACTGCCGAAGCGAAGCGGTGCCGATGATCAGCTGAGAAGGGAGCCGCTCACACACCACACATGAAGATGGAACACTTTCACTGGCATTACAGCTTCATTTACATCGTCAATTTTCTATCCTAATCTCCGTGTGGGTCTTTCTACTGCATGTGGTGGGAAAATGGAAAATGTTTTTGAAACAGATCTTTCATTCCGATCTCCTTAGATCACTTTTATTTTATTTTTTTTTAGCTTTTAAACACCACTGTGCTTTCTTGTTTCATGGCTGAATAGGCCACTTCACAAATCAGGCTTTGTAACACATCACAGCTCAGTATCACGACAGACACGTATATAAAAAAAAATAAAAAAATTAAGTAAAGAAAAAAAAAAGTGCACTTCTCCAAAGCCTTGCTATCTGTATAGCCACAAAGAAAATATATTTCACAGAAATGACTACTCAGCATGACAACTACAGTACAGAGCAACATCCAGCTTGGTGTGTTTACCTGTCTCATGTGCTTCAGCAGTCCAATACAGCACTGTATAGAGAACACAACAAACAAACAGGGTGTCCTTTCAGAATTAACACAGGGGCAGGCCCTAAAGCACACACACACCGCTGTCTCCTCTCATCTCAGAGACTGAGTGCCAGCTGGGCAATGTGTTAGCTTGGGCTTGCACTGCACGGTAAGCATGTGCGCTCCTTGCACAGGACTACAAACAAGCCTAAAGAAACAGATGCAACGTATACAGAAAGTGCGCGTCTAAAAACATATAACAAAATAACAGCTGACACTACAGTACCATTTCTTATTAAAATAGTCAATAGGTATGCCTAGATCCCAATGCGTTTATTATAAAAAATAAAATCAGATTGGATGTTTAAATAAGCACACACACACACACACAGCATTTCAATCTAATTTATTCTTACCTTTAGGGATTGCAGAGACAAAGCGCTTTTTCCACCAGGGTTTGTTCCTGTCTGACTTCTCATCATCGCTGTCTTTCCTCTCCTCGGTCTGTGTATATTAAATTACCTTGTGTTATTGTATTCAGTGCTTCCGTCTATTAAAAACGTCGTGCTTTGTGACTTTACAAAATCCAGACTGCTCCTGTACGAGACAGGGGCTGTGCAGACTTGCTTATTAACACATTACACAGTTATGGATTATATAGGGATTCCCAGCAGAGAGATACAAATTAAAAAGGCTACCTGTCCTGCATTCTATTGAAAATTATTCACAAGTGATTTGGAGAGGCACAGATCTCCAATTCCACACACGATAGTGAAGTGGTGTCAGCAAATACTCATCTCCTCTATTTGGAGCAGTATTATTATTTATTTTTTATTTATAATCAGCCATAAAAAAAGAAAACATATACATATAAACACAATATGTGATAAACTAAGTTAGGCATTTCTTGCCTGCAAACCCACCCTGTATAAACAGAAGAGTGATGCAACATACAAAATGAGTTTCAACCTTAAAAATGGGCAATGTACACACTGCATTTTGGGTACTGTATTACATTACTGTATAATGAAACAGGAATGAGCAGAGACTCAAATTCTTGATGCAGAGCCGATTGAAAACCACACAAAAGTGGTCTCCACCACCAGCCTGGATCTCAGAGCTAGTCCACTGGTAACGCGCTACTCCAGATGCAATGGCCTGGGCTGCACCCAGTAATGCCCTTACCTCTCCTTTCAGGGAATCCTTACTGGGAGAGGAGGAGGGCCCCACAGGGAAACTGCCAGGGGCGCCTACCGTCACGTCTCTCTCCTCAGTGCCGGGCCTCCTGTTCCAGCTGGGGTCGCTGGTGGGCCTCCGCGAGGCCGTCACGATGTCCGAGCTCCTGCTCCTCACCAGCCTATCCGGGTACGAGTGCCGCTGCTCAGCATGGCAGAGCCCGTGCGGCATGAACATGGGCAGCCTGGACTCCTGGCCCATGACACATGCCTCTGGGATTGGGGGGTCCGGGGGAGGGTGTGGTGGTCGGGCGTAGTGCCCCTTCGGTCTGACCACCGTCGGAGCTATGGAGCCAGCAGACAGATATAAAGTATATACAAGATGTATCACCATTTCTCTAAATTTAAAAGCATGAACTTCAGATGAATGGAGGCTAATTAGAACTGCATGTGAGAATGTATGGGAACTCATCCCTCTCAATCTGAGGCCCTCTTAGTGTCCAATCGGGAAGCAGCAGTCAGTTCATATGCACAGGACTGTATGAACCCTTTGTTGGGTCCATCAATAAATAGCACTTTTTAAACCATTGAGGGAAAAGGCAAAAAACACAAACTAGAAAGGTGTTAACACAGCGAATCACATCCAATGTGCACACATGCATCTCACACAAATTACAACAAAGACAAACTATACTGCAGGGAAAGTGTAAGGTTGATGTATATTATCTGCATGACAAGGCCTGTCTCACAACAAATGCAAAACAACTTATTTATATTTTTTCCACAGTACAAGATGACGTGTGTGTGTGTGTTGCTGAGCTACAAAATGAAAATGGAGCAAGAACTATAACGAAATGAGGTCTCCATAAAACTAAAACTAAAGATTGTCAATTATGAATCGCCCTTTCGTCTACAAGGTTAGATGTAAACAGCCGGTTACATTGTATTTTTATTTTTTTTGTAACTTCCTCCAAGACTTAAACTCGGAGCCATGGTCACAGCCGGATTGAGACACTTGCCAAATATGCCTGGAGCGAGGGCTCCCAACCTGCCATCCCATCAGCCTGCCGTGAAAATGAAAACTGTTTTATTGAACGCGCTACAGGAACGACAATGTGAAGGAATCTCAGCAAAAACACAGACAGGTTGATTATTAGGAACACAAAACTGGCTTAAGCAAGGAAGACAACAGGCTAGACCTGAAATGAAAAGATAGGCTTTTCTAATCGTTATGAGAAAACTGAAGTGAAGTGCTAGATCTTTTTATATAGTGTGAGGACACGGGGTGCAGCCTTCACAACTTTCCAAACATTATCCATAACTGATAAACGACTGCTTTTATTAATTGGATTTTAAAGTAACGATTAACCAGGGTTCTCTTTGAATGGTGATGGAACTATACTGGTGTGCGCTTAGTCTTTTGTTGTTCTATTCTGGAACACTGTGTGGCAACGTGAGGAATGGTATGCATTCCATTTTCCTGATCTTCGGTTGACAGTACTTCTTAAATACAGGATAAAAACATGCATCAGACTACTGTTTGTTTTATTTACCTTCTCCAGAGGCGAGGGGGTCAAACATAGAAAGCAAGGATTCGACTTGGGAAGGCGGAGACGTCAAGTGCTGGGTTCCTAAGACAGCACAATGAACAGCCACGATCAGATAAAGAACGGGACGTTGGCATTTACAAGCACAATAGGTGCTCTCGAAGTTCTGCCTTGCAGTCCCAGAGTTGTTTCGGTACAAGTGATTACAAGCCTTACCATGGCCGGACTCATCTCCGTCGGGACTAGTCACGGAGTCCTTCCCTCCGAAATCAGAACTGCACTCCGATCTAAGGTCTTCCGTCTTATTGGGAATGTCCTCGGAGGTTGCGCTTATACCTGCCCAAATACATTAACGGATTCCAATTTTACATACAGTATTAAGTCTTTGAACACATGGGTGCGTGTGTGTGTGCATATCTGAATGAGGCTTGCTAGCCTTGCTTCCAGTACCTGAGACCACGCTGAGGCCGGGTGTGCTGGGTCGAGAGCTGACCTCACGCACGTCTGTGTCATCAGAGGTGCTGCCCAGCCCAGAGCAGCTCTCCAGCTCCTGCAGCCTCTCCTCCTGCTTCATGTCTTGAGCCTCTGTGCACAAGAACAAGCGTGGAGGGTGAATACAGAGACTACCTGTATCAAAAAGATACCGTGCGAAGGAGACCAACGCATAAAGGACGGCTGAAGTAATCCAACAATTAACACACACAAGATGCACAGAAGATAGTTTCTCTCCTTCTCTTAATTTGATATTGAATCGTTTTTTTTTTTTTAAATATATATATATTTGAACATGAAATTAAATGTTTGCCCTAGAACTACCGGGTACTGTGTCATCGGCATGGATCTGTGCCAAGGATTTTGCATACTGCCATTTGTTTTCCATGCAAAACAGGTTTTCACTGCAAAGTGAAAAGGTGCCATAATGATATTGGCTTCTCTTCTCACAAAATGGTTAAAAAATAAAGAAATACTACTGTAAATGTATTAGATTCCTACACGATTTATAAACACATTCACACACAAAAATGTATTCAATTGCCAATATATTTATGTGTCTTGTTTAATCGTAAAACAGCATTGTAAAAAATTAGTAATATACACTGTGTTTGATTGACTGTGGTAAAGCAATTAATCCATCCCCACTGAAAAAAATAAATAAAAATAAATAAAAATAAAAAAAGCTTCATTCTGCAGTAAATAAGAAACCATCAAAATCACGATTTCTTCTTCAGGTTGTGTCCATATTATTAATCGTAACCCCCCCACCCCGCCAAATAAAACTCAGCACAAAAAATCACCTTGCTCATAAAACAGTGATTTAGTTAATGGGTTGTTGCTGTGTGAACAATACAGTACATAATTAAACCGCAGCTCAATTTAAACTTGAAAATGGGAATTCATTTTCAATTAACCCTCCTTAAAAGCGTCTTCTTATTTGTCGGAGAGATATGGCGCCCCATTACCAGACACTGGCAAAGAGAAAGCTGTTAAAAGCCTATCAGACTGGCGGTACACCTGTGCTGTGCAGGTGTAGAGTACAGGAGCAGGTAACGTCATGGAAACCAGGTGCGAGAGGTTTAGGAGCGGATAAACTTCAACCAAAACCACACTGCCCTGCCCTACTTATATGAATGACAAACGGATTTCAATTTTAAACTAGTACCTTTAAAATAAAGCGGGGGGGCGGGGGGGGGGGGCAGACGACTGTAGTGCTATAGCCACGATGATCCATTACCACTGCTTAAAAGACAAACAAATCAAGCAATGGTTTGCATATATCACCTCATTAGTGAGCAGAGCATTCATTTGCATGCTCATTTGTAATCATGTGTTCTTAAATTGCTCTTTTGTGTCTCGTTTTCGCGCCGCTTAGTCAGGGAACCAGGAACGTTATTTAAAAAAAAAAAAAAGGCAATCTCTGCCCTTCGCATTAAAACTGCCCTTGGGGACAGAATATGTAATGATAAAGCATCTACTGTACATAGAGAGAAAACTTTCCTATGGCTGGGAGTGGGGCATTAGCTTTATTAAGACAGAGGACTGACAACACATTCTCAAAACGTCTTTCATACCTAAATTCTTTCATGAAGGGAAAACACACCCAATCAAAAACTTACTTTATTAGATTTGTAACACTATACCTTTAGTTTTTGGATCTTGATAAATGTGGTACAATGTTTTTGGATCCAACAACGTGAAAAGCAGGCAGCTTTAGGCTGTGCCGCGCCTAACCGCGGTGCTGGTTAGCGTTGGGCCTGTGCCTCTGTACGTACCGGAGTCGCTGGGCAGCACCTCCACGCTCCAGGCCTCACTGGTCGTCTCGGAGATAGTGGATCCGGTGAAGGGGTCTAGCAGCACTGAGCCGGAGCCTGGCAGACACAGCAGGCTGCCCAGCATGCTCTCTGCAGCTGCACCTGCACACACCACAGGAAGAGAAGCCATTACCCACACAGCTCGTTATTGGACCACATGTCATAGCAACGAACAGAGAGCGAGAGAGAGAGCGCGAGAGAGAGACTGTACTCTCAACAACAATGCAGGAAAATATACCTGTACGGTACTTCAAATTGTACTAAGTGTTTTCCCCTGATCAGCATGCTTGCATTACAGAACATTATTTATATATATTTTTTTAAATGTTGTTGCTATTTATCTTCTCACTGAGCAGGTATTATTACACCACGACTGCAAACATACAATAATCAAACTGTATTCCTACCAGTCATCATCAAGCCTGGACAGGCAGGACATAAAACAACAGTTTTAAATATGACTACAGTTCCACCTTGTTATAAGCAGAGAGCCTAGTTTTCCACAATAAAAACAAAACAAAAAAAATCTGCGTTATTCCGCAATTAAAATAAAAGGCTAAAATGGAGTCCCCGCCATGTCACATTACAAGATACACAGTTAACACAGAAAGTACTTATTGGTACACTTTCAAAGTATAAGGAAGTTACAAGCTCACCAGTGCCATAAAAATCAATATAAACAGACTTACCATTTTACTGTAAACATTACAAATGCTTCTGTGTAGGAATAATACAAAATAAAAAAATAGTATTCATACTAGTTTATCTCGAGTTAGTCTTTGTCATCTGGACGGCTATTTCGAAACTCACTGACCCAAACTTTAGGGGTGATTTTGTATCGTTTTCGGCATCTTTAAACAGCTTGTTCAGTAATGACATGGATACATTACTGAAGTAAACTGCACGCCAATTACCAACACGAATGCGATGGTGCGCCTCGTTCAACCTTCACCTCTGTACACTGGAAGCAGTTTTACTGAACAAGCATGTTTGTTGTTGAGGATTATATATATATGATATGATAAGTGTATTGATTTGTTTATCAAAACAAAAAAAGCCCTGCGTGTTTTTTGGCCCGCTCCAAGTGCAAAACTAGAAATTTCACCGACTGCAGCATTACAGAGAGGTAGCAGTGTACCAATAATCGATTTGGACTTAAGAACAGAGTAGACAAGGTAAAAAAACATATTCAATCTTAATATATTTTCTTACAAAGACGACCTGTCGATTGGTAAGACTAATGAAAATAACTCTGCCTCTATATAAGCAGCAACACGATTCAATTTTACTATATAAAATCAACATTTCTTAATGCACTCGGTGTTTTAACCTACAGGCCTCCAATGCCTTGCAATTCCCTCTGTTTTTGGACACAAAGGAAACTAATTAAAACATTTTTTAAAAGCTGCTATAAGGCACATCTTATTTCTGTAAAGATTCAAGACTGCTGTCGCTCTTCACATTCTTCAAGGTACAGACACGCAGCACTGTCTTTCAGGTATATGATTAAATGAAAGGCACAACGAGAAGTGAAACAATTAGAATTTCTGCCTCATTATCATGGTAATCTTATCAGTGGGATAATGAGGTATTAATGGAGATTTAATGTGCATCTCATAACCGAATCCCTCCGAGAAAACACATAAGGAAAATCGCTGTAAATTCACTTAATGATGTAAAAGTCCCCAAACGCCATATTCCAAAGAATGAAAAATGTCGGATGCAAATGAGAGAGAAGCAAGGTCAATTGCACTGCGGGGACCAAAGTGAATGTCAGGGTTTAATATAACGAGGAGGGAGAAAAGGAAAAGGTGGCGCTAAAACAAGATTAACATTTTACATTGTTTATTATTATTTTGGCGAGAATATTACATTTTTGGACATAAATGAGCAATAAAAATGAGAGCCAACTTATCACCCGCGGCTTTAATCTTAATAAGAATCGAAAGCGCCCGCATCAAGTTCTCCATCATGAAATTAGATGCGTTGGGCTGCTAAATCGTTTTCATCAGACTATCTGACCCGTTAATCAATAATCTCAGACATCTCCAGTGCTGTTTTCTGATTGAAGTGTTTTGGCTTTCAGTTGGTTTTGAACACATTATTTTGTTTGTTAGTTTTTTTTTTTCTGTATTCACTTGCCCAATTGACAAAATGATAGCGATGCCTCCGTGTTTATTGATAACGGGGTTTATTTTAATGGTCTAAGCAGTGGCAGATCTTAATACTGCCACTCTTTAATTCTGTGTCAAATCAACCTGGGGTCCCCTCCACCCTTTATAACATAACTACATATAAATGAAGAATACAGTGAAATGAGGTCTGTGAAAAATCAGGTTTAGAATTATTAAAATATTAAGCATTGTAGATACAGTTTCAAACAGTAAACTATAATAGGTGTTGCTCAGGATTGGATGGGGTTTTAAACAGGCTGTGCTGCAATGATAAAAAACCACCACCAGATGGCAATTTAGCATCTGAACCTTGCACACAAAACATTTCAAGGGCAGCTGGAGCAGAAAACAAAAAACACACGATAAACACAGGTTTATATTTTAGCTCTAGCAGTTTAGTTTTTATGTTTAATAAGATGACTGTTGATAGCATGTATAAACAGCTAGATGTTTTAACAATACGGCGCAGAAGTTGCCAGCACATGTTCCTTGCAGTTAAAAGAGGCTCATGGTTTAATGGCATTAAAGGTGTACTGCTTGTTTCCTCACCGGCGATTTCCTGCAGCCTGTCCTCGTCGACGTTCGGATCGAAGTCGCTGCCCAGGACGTCGGTGCTCCAGGTTTCGCTGACGGTTTCTGAAATGTCCCGGTCATCCGTCAGTCCCATCATGTCCCGGATTTCAAACTTCCGCAGCTTGTCATCGAGGTTATCCTGCGTCGTGGCTAAATAGGAACGTTGCAATGTTGGAGGGTGGAAACAGTGTGGCTCAACGTGACACTTTTAAAGTGATACGCACTAGTCACTGTTAAGATACTTCGTGCTATGGACATATTTTATTGACATTTGTATCAACTGCATCATTTATCTCAAACTTCACTGGAAAAAAGTGAAATGGACTGGACTTCTTGTTTAGCCTCAGAATAACCTCTGCGTGTTTTTACCATCACCGTCGAACTGTCGAAAGGTTTCATTCTCTCATTCTGGGACGAACATGGGCGTCTCCCTTACTAACACGCTTTCAAAATTCAAACCGAGAGTCAAACGTTCTTTAAATATTACAGATAAAACTATATTACTGTATTAAAGTACAGGACTAAAATAAAAACCTGGCAACACCATCGAATTATAAACAACGAAGGAGAAATACACAGGGTAGAAATGATTTCAGATTTCTGCATGCTGTGTTTTTGGTGCACATTTCTATAAGGTAGGAATGAATAGAAACACGCATGTCACGCAGCCTCTACCCCGGCCCAGTCATCTCCTCCCTTACTCACCTTGCTCATGTTCCAGTAGCTGCAAGGCCTCCACCCCGTTGCTCCCTGAAGGCCCAGCCCCCAGCTCAGACACAGACTCTCCTTCCAGATCCAAGGAGGACACCGAGTTGGAGCGATTGGAGGGACCTGTAAAAGTTCACCCCCGATTACTGACCAGCAGGCTGACCAGAGACAGGACGGTCACCCCCTCGTTAACCCAATGCAATTTCTTTACCCACCAGATTCGTTGTAGTGGTAGCGACACAGGCAACAATTGTTTTTATTGTTTATATAAATATTAAAAAAATAAAAAAACACCTTATCAGTTTTATCATTTTAAAGAACATACCGGCATAGATGTTTATAGCTTTTACTTAAACAACTGTAGCTGTCATTTTATAAAAAGGCTCCCCCACAGTTTCTCAGTGGAAAATTTCGCCATCTGCAGGCTGTCTTCGGAATACCCACCTTCTGAAATTCCTTCCAGGTTGTCGCTACACAGTGAGAAGCGCAGGGTCTTGTCAGGTTTGCCATGCAGCTTGGCATCGTCTACTGGGACCTCCCCCTGACCTCCATCAGCCATTTGCATGTTCAGCACCTAGGCAGGGGAAAGGCAGTGCAGTGAAGCCTGGAATTAGGAACTCCTTTATAGAGGGAACAAGCTTGCTACACTCCATTTACACTGGTGTCTGATATATTACATATACACACACACTTACCATGTTAAGTCCCTGTCTATCATTATGAATGTCACTTTCATGTGGTTTACCAGTTTCTGATTGTAATTAAAACCGAGTAAGATTAACCCTATTACCAGTATATATGAACCCCCCCAAAAAAATAATAAAAAAAGTGTGCTGCAAGCCAGGTGTGAAGTTTTAAAATAACTCAAACCGCTATGGAATACGTTCTGCACTTTGCACCCTAGAGAGGTTTTCTCTAGCCCTTACTGTACATTACCTAATCTTCAGTCTTCACGCCAGTGCAGCACTTTCACGATACAACATGCAGAAAGGCTCCCAGTAAAGAAACCTGGAACGCCTCTCTCTGCGAGATCGTCTGTTGCCCAGTTACCTCGTTTTCAGACATCATCCCGGGAGTCATCTGTGGGGCGTTGCCGAGCGAGATCACCAGCACCTCCTCAGGAAGGACCTCCTGCACAGACTCCTGGGAGCCTGCCTCCTGGTCGCTCGACTGGTCCAGGGCGTTGTTGGACCGGCTCCGACCGCGCGAGGCTGCTGGGGAGACACAGCAAAGCAAGGTCAACAGATAAACACTAAGATGACATCTAGTGTATTAAACTAAAAATGACACAACAGCTATCGCAACACATGCGTGATACAAACGGTAAACACAGCAAGCTTGACATGTATCTTCAAATGGCTGTGGATATGCAGCGCGTTTATTACCTTGTTTATTACGGCAGGTCTTACTGTTTTACTTTTACGTAAACAGCGCTAACCGTAAACAAAATGACTGAAATTACTTTTGCAGTAAGGAATAAACAAGCAATGTGAAACATACAATATCCATTTTTTTAATGGATGGTGTGCTGGTGTCTCGACCAAAGCCAGCTGCGAGTGCATGCATGCATGTGAACCGAGCTGCGTGCAGTTACTGCTGTACGTGGAAGAGCTCTGCAATACCCACCAAACGGGGTTACTAAAGGTATGTGTGCAGTCAGGGTGTTGGCGGAGGAATCCCAGGAGGTAATGGCTGCTAACTGCTGTCCTGAACACCGACAGCAGTGGACAAAACAAGAACAAAATCTTACTCGTGGATCAACCAATACACTGTTAGGGTATACTATGGTCAGGTACTGTACAGTGAAAAAGGCACCCGCCCTGCCTGATTCTCTTCAAGTCACATTCTTCTTTTTTTTTTTTTTTTGCAGTTTCTCACTTATTCTCAAACTAAGTGTTTGATAATCCTGACGAAGGTAAAGACACACTGGATCCTAATTTCCTATTCTAATTACTGTACTGTTTGTAAAGTAAACAGCAAACATGCTCCTGGATACTTTAACTAGGCTTCTTGCAAATGAAAACATGAACTATTTATATCTATCTATCTATCTATCTATCGACACACACACACACACACACACACACAGTGCTCACCCGTTCTAACACGCCTCGTGGCTCCCATTTGCTCCATAATGCCATTACAGTAGCCCTGTTATACTCGTTATAAGGTGGAACACAAATAGCAGAGTCTTGTAACTATGGCTACCCACTACCCACTGTAGTCCTATACTGCTACCAAAACTGTTTTATTTATATATATATTTCTATGATACTTATAATGCTAGTTTCTAGCACCTTGGGTGCTACTGCAGCCAAACTACTATCGGAGATAACTTACTTTGCACTGAACATTTGTAAGCTACTGCCTATCAAGAGAAACGCCTCCAATCAACGAGCGGGATGCAGAGCACTGGGATTCAAGAGAGCGGTTTCATGAGATACCTATTGGCATTCTGTTTTTCTTGTTGGCAGGAGTGGTGGCGGGAGAGAGCTGGGGTGTGTTGGCGGGCGTCAGTTCAAGACTGTTGCTCTTGCCTGGCCTGGACTGCGGTACGCTGGCCAGCAAGGTCTCCAGAGCCATCCTGTCTTCATCGCGCAGCTGGTCTCCTGACATGACGTTCCTCACAAAGTCCACCTGGGCGTGGGGGGAGGAAGCAAGTTAAATGGGAAGCGATCAACAGGAACAGCTCAGTGCAGCAGCGCTTGGCTCTGGACACATTACAGATCACTTTACTGCACCTGTTCTTACAGGAGTCCAGAGAGGAAGTTAAGGAATTATAAAGGGGGGGGGGGGGTTGAGTGAGCAGCTAGGATTACATCAGCATCATCCCATTGTTCATACAATGAACTCTCTTCTGCTTATACAGGCCTGCACAAAACGATAAGAATTCTGACCCTCGAGATGGAGATCCCTTCCCCCGATTGTTTTTCCTAAATGCTAGATCAATCTTTACCTTTCAAAACAAATTCAAACTTTCCAACAGATACCACTGTCCTAAAATGGGTCTCCGTTGAGGATTGCGCGCGGCTACATCCTCTTCGGTCACCGTGTGCACCATGTTAAGTTTCCTATCTAGTATCTATTTTATAATGCACATAAGTTTGTTTGTTTGTTTTATGGAAGGGCAACTCCTCGAACTCCATGGAGTTCACACAAACCGGTTTTAAAATGTCTTAATGTCATTTAAAAAAAAAAAAAAAAAAAAAAACTCATGAGAGAAGGGGAAGCATTAGAAGAGTCAGAATGCTGTTTACCAGTGCTATCAGCTGACTCTGCGTCATGTACATCACAGTCCTACTCAGACCCTCCAAGAGGTTAAGTGAGGACATGGGAGGGGTCTCCACAGCACGCCCACCAATCACAACGTCCAGAAAAGCAGCAACACAGACCTGCAGAAGAAAGGAAAACACAAGAGGAAGCAATGAACCCCTGGCAGGGCTACAGCTTCCAGAGACCACTCATATGTCCGGCGCTTGTTTTAAATCTTCAACCACCCAAGCTCTTTCCCTTTAAATCTATAGATGATTAATTTACAATAGTAAAAGCCTCTTACTTTTTCTAAAAAGGGTACATGGGACACAAATAAAAATTATGCTAATGTTCTTATTTTTGCAATGAGGTGCATGAAAACAGGGCTGAAAATGTAATGACAGGGTTGGATCTGGTCAGCCAAAAACGGTGAGTTTCCTTCTTGCGATACCTGAGCCGCTCTCAAAACGTATTTTAAGAAGAAACCGTTTGAACAACCGCTTGATTCCTTGTGTGCCTTAAGGGGTTAAAGCAGAAACTTATTACAGAAATCTAACCGAGACCAGCCTCAGCCTCAGCCTCCGTTTCCGCCTCCCTCCCTCCCATATCATTATAAGCAATTACATAGCGACCAGCAAGATGGCATGAGATGAAAACACATTAACTGGAAATAAACTGCGGAATGACTGGGAAGTTGGACTCAAGAGTGCAAAAGCAATCTGGATAAAAAAAACCTGTAAATTGCATTGTTCTGCAATAATTAAAACTGCATCCCACCCCCGCCCCGCACCCCCTTTTTAAATTAAAATATTCTTACAAGATTTTAATTGAGGTAATATTCTAATACAGCAAGCAGTGACATTTAATTTGAAAACCCTAATTAAATCATTTAAACAGATGGGAAACTCTCCTTTTTGTGTTTTATAGATATATATATATTTTAATATCCTGAACCCACTGAGCTGATTCATCAGGACAAGCTGTTTTATATTAAGTGTCTCCCTAAATAACGATTACATTGCTGCAGTGATTTTCTGTTTTTACACTGTTGTCCTCCCTGTTCTATATCCAGGGGTATTACACAGCTGCAGCACCCAGCTCACCCACCTGGTCTCATGGTGTGCATGGGACACCTGCCACGGGAATCTGATTCAACTTACTTTGTCGAACTTTGACAGGCTGCTCTTCCCTCGAGGATCTCCCTCACCAGTGCCTGCCATGGCTAACTGCTGCAACAGTCGACCAACCTACAATTGTTGCAGAAAGAAAATAAAAATAAATGTTACTGCAGCCTAATTCTCTGTATTAGTTTGTCAATTCTCCCAAACCACCACAGTACAGTCAAACTAGAAATGTAATAGCTAGCCTACTGTTGCAGTATGTGCTGCAGCGTGATTACAAGTCAGCATCCACAGGCTGAGCAAGGGCACAATACACTCAAAGAATAATATAAAAATGAAGTTACTGTTCACCTTTAATATAATGTATTTATACTGGAATGTTTTGCGTTTGGGGGTAGGACTCTAAGGATAGTATCCAAGAGGAGGGCAAAGCTGCTTTACTTATCACCACCAACAACTAGTATTGGGCAACATGGTGTCCTCAACACTGCCCTTCAACTAAGCCCTGCACTCACTCATTTGGCTACACTACCTCACTCTGGTATATTAAGACTCCTTACCTGCATGAGGTTAAACCTAGCCACTTCGTTGATGGGGGCGTCCGAGATGATTCCGTACTGCTCGGGGTTGACGATGGCTGGGCAGATGAAGCAGGCCAGGAGGAGATCTGTGCACATGGCCCGCACCTCCCCCACCTCCAGCCTCTCCACGCACGACAGGGTCTTGTACATCTGCGTGATGATCCACCGCAGGCTGTGGGGGAAGCAGTAGGTGTTCTGCTTCAGGTAGCCGATGAACTTGTTGACCAGGGCCACCAGCTTGGCCTCATTGGACTCCACCATCTCCTGGACCTTGCGCCTGTATCCATCGGAGCCCTTCTCCCCGAACAGCTTCTCCTGCTGGGCCGGGGTGAAGCGCTCCGTCACCTTGCTGGGGTCGGTCTCCAGGTGGTCCTCGTCCTCCACCAGGAGCTGCATAATGGGCTCGTGGAGCGTGGCGGTCAGGAAGAGCTTGGCCGAGTACAGGCCCTCGGAGAAGAGCTTGAAGAGGATGCTGAAGGCGCAGGTCTCCCGGCGCAGCAGCCTCCGGGGGTTGTCGCTCTCCTTGAGCTCGAACTCGATGAGGTAGCGCAGCAGCTGCAGCAGGTAGCTCTCGTCCTCCTGCATGATGCAGTTCCCGTACAGCGAGATGAAGACGGTGTGAATGACCCCCTGCTCATGCTCCTGGTTCAGCTTCTCGCCCGCCACCAGACAAGAGGCCACCAGTCTGGGGTTCTCCCTCAGATAGTTTAGGAACTCCCCGTAGATGGTCTCCTGGAAGCCCAGCGTCTTGTAGCCGTCCACGAACTGCGTGTCCTCCAGGATTTTGGCATGATGACAGCACTCTGCCGGTGAGGCCTCAGCGCTGTGAGGAAAGAGAAGCAGCGACAAGATTAATATGGCACGCCGAATGTCCGGGGGCCATGTGATCAAATGACAAACGTTTTTTTACATTCCAAATGCTAAAACTACAAAGGGTAAGATTACTTTTTTTTTTTTTTTCCCTATTCAAATGCACAAAAGTGTTTCATTTTTATTAACCAAGTCATATTCCCCTTGTCCCCATGCTAACCACTTAGGTCTTCAATGCAAAATATGCTCTAAAAAACTCAAACAAATCTATGAAGTTTGTTTCCTTTAAATATAAGTTGTGTGTAGGGTGTCTTAAGAGATGTCACTTCACACAGTTTGGACAAAAGGACTGCAGAGTGAAGCAGAGTTAACATGTTGTGTGCCGGGTGTCACTTTTAGAACACATGACGTTGAGGTTGCCAGTAATGTGTCGCTGGCAGCTGCTCGGCTCAGCCCACCTTGTCAGAATCAGTCTGTCCAGGTTGATCCTCTGCTGCTTGGTGATCCATGCCGAGCTGTACAGCTTCTCCGCTGTTTTCAGCACCTCTGCGTTGAGCCGCTGAAGAAGCTGCTTCTCCGAGTTCACGTAGAGCCGTTCCTGTTTGAGGTGATGGGCCAGAGTGTGGATATCTGGCTTCACCATCTTCACCAGCCAAGCAGGAGAGGGCAAAGACAACAGCTGCAGCAGGAGCCAGAGAGGAGGCAATTAACACCATGGTGGAGGAATGCTCAAGGGAGTGTTACAATTAGCACAGGGCATACAACAGCACCCCACGCCAGGTTTACTGCTGTTACAATACACCCCCTTTAAAAAGCAAAAAAAAAAAAACACACAGTACTGGAACTGTTAAGAGTAAATCAAAAACAAAACCACAATTTTATATTCTGAAAGCAATGACGAATGCAAGACACCAGTCAGCAAGTAACTTTTAGAAATTGTGGCCGTAACATTCACAAATTAAAATTAACAAAAACAAATATACTTATTTTAAGAGCCTACAGAAGACAACTCCTTGTGGCCATTCATTCAGATGATCAGTCCCTTTAACTATAAAAGCACCAGCTCTCTTATTCAGTCCCTATGGCTGTCATAAAACTAGTAGTACTGTAGCCCTGTGTGTTATGGTTTAGTAGTTCTGACATTGACTATTTCACCAGCAAGAAACTTAAATGGATTTGTTCAGCCAATGCTAAATTCTTTAAAATTAAAGCTGCCCTCTTGTGGCGAGAGAATGACACTGCAGCACCATACTACAAAAACAAAAAGCAACTCCAATTTAACAGATTATTATTATTAAATCAGTCATTTAGCAGACGCTTTTATCCAAAGTGACTTAGAGAGAACTACAGTATGCATCAAGAACAACTGCTGCTGCAGAGTCACTTGCAACAGTTTTACGTCTCATCCGAAGAACGGAGCACAAGGTGGTTAATTGACTTGCTCAGGGTCACATACAGTGAGGCAGTGGCTAGGATTGAATCGGTAACCTCCTGGTAGCAGCCCCTTTCTTTAACCACTCTGGTTGGGCAAATGGTTAAATGTTCTTAAGCGGAGACAACACAACAAGAAAACATACTTTCTGAAAACATACCTATATGAAACTGGATGTTTGCCTTTCTAATTAAAAAGTTAGTAAACTTAGGCAGATGCTGTCCCCTGTTACTAATGCAGTGTACGATCAGGATAGAATGCAGCCTTAGTTAAATGATTTCTGAAACAGCCACTGCACACAAGGGGGTCTTTGTAGCTGAAAGAGGAGTGAAACAGTGTTTGCTTTGAAAAGCAGACGACAGAAGAAAGACTGCAGCTCTCTGCAGGAGTCAGGAACGAGGAAAGAAAATTATACGATGCAGAGTATAATTACTTAATGCACACGTTTGACACTGCGCTGGTTTCTGGTTCTCCTCACAGTTCAAACAGCTGCTTTGACTGCCAACAGAATGATGCCTTTCAGTTTATGCATGCATATTTGTTTTGTTTGTGTGTATATATCAATGGACGATCATCTAAATTAATATGGGAAATATATACACTACAAGGATCACACTGAATGGCATTTTGAGCCATTTCAGTTTTTGCTTCATACTATAAGTGTCTAAAGCTCATAATAAAGCCTGGAATGGATCAAACTGCTATGCCTGGGGAGCCTCAAATGTACTTCATCCCCTGGCTGGGCTGGGTCCAATCAAGTCATCTCTGCAAAGACTGATTACATCAACTGTAAATCAATTTTTTTTTTTCTGAGGAGCGAGAAATCCCAAATGTTACAGGCAAGTAATTTAGACACGCAGTGATGCAGATTATGTTACACTGCATTACGTTTTGTGTACTGATAAGACTCATCGGCACAATTCTCAGGCTTGGCATTCTAATGGAATGGTCCGGTACTGACATGCCTTCTTCCAATAGGAAAAAAACTCCAGTGACTTGTGAGTGGAACTATACAAGCAGGTGAAAGCCTGAGACCGAAGCCGAATATGCCACCTGATCCCATTTGTGACGAACAATCACACTTTGTGGGAAGCCTGCCCGGTGGCTGGTTTCAAATGTGCTTTTCTGGCAGGTGTTGGTAGTATTGCACAGTGCTATCACTTCTGTTACTAAGAGATTTAGTCAGTAGCATCACTGATCGCGTTTCGCTGCCAAAAAACGCCTTTTTAAACCAGGGCAGAAACTAGATCATTAATTGAATCCTTCTATTCTACAGTCTTTCACAGTACCTCACACCCTGGAACTAACCTGACCAGACAGGTCTAACCAGCCAACTAAATTCTACATAATGCAGAGCTTTCAATGATCCTGTATCACTATATACTGCTCTCTGACCTTCACGAGTCTCTACTAACTTCAGACACTGTTATGCAATTGTTAAGGAAGGTTTAACTACAAATGTCACAGCTTCAGAAGAGCTAGAACGTACTGCCCCACGCTCCTAGGAGGCCATTATTCAAACCATTTTACTTCAAATTAGGCTTTTAAGAGAGGTAAAAAATAAAATGACATTATAGAAAAGGCTGGGAAATACTAAATCTAACCGGAACTGCTTCACTGTACTGTAAACGTGCGCTCTACGTTTCCAAAGACCTAAACTGTTCAGATGCAGATCTTCACAAAGCGTAATTATTCAGCAGGCAAGAATGAAAACACAGCACAGTGCTGGAATATCATTTAACATTGGGAACTTGGTAAAATGTGATCTATTTCCGTCTCAATCCAGTAACGAGATATCTAGGGCAGTGAAGGCATGGGAGCTATTTGTGAAATAAAGATCACTGATTAATAAGGATGTCAGCTGAACCGTGCGTGCATATACTGATGCAGAAAAAAAAAAAGGAGGAGCTATTGATAGCCTGGCAGGTCTAATTCTGTACCAGTTTATTTCTGCCGCAGATGCAATAATCCTAGACTTTGTACTCTCATAACAGAGTACAAAACTGCTATATTTGTATTTACATTTATGTTACGTTTCTCTCAGCTGTTGTAAGAAATAGTCTTAAATGCGATATGTGTTTCTAGTTCCAGAGCTTCATTATCACAGATTTCCGAGTTGGCGAGCTTTGAAAATAACCATTGTAGGCTTAAGGGGGTTAGAAAGAATATCCCGTTAAAAGTTCTCATTCAGAGTACACTCAGCCAGACTTGATCGAAATGAACCTGACCTTGACGTGCACATGAAGCGACTAATCTCTTTGAGAATCAAGCTCCGCGCCTACAGACTCTAGAGTGACTGATGTACCGTCTTCACATTGAAACAAGCGACTGGCTAATCATCGGGGTAAGAGATTGCAACCACTCCCCTGGTCCTCGTTTCACTTAGGACACCTAGGATATCTGAAATCATGCCAGCAGTAACGCCAATGCAAAGTGTGCAGTCCAACCATAAAACTAGCATTGCAACCCTTTAGGTCCTAAAGCCCCAAGCTTGTAGATTACTTCCCTGCGAAGGCATAGTGACGTCAGTCGACTAATTAAAATATCACTAAACGTCTATGTGGAGGTGTTGGAGAAATCAAAAAGTAACTGTCTACACCAATGAGTCCGAAGAGGGGCTAATTATCACCTACCAGGGCAGTATTCCTCTCTCAATACATTTTCCTAACAGGTGCAGCTCCAGTATAGAAGAGCTATATAGCTAAGCAGCGAGGGAAAGTTTACATGCCACGGTACTAATCAAGGCTATTGACAGCTCTAAGGACACAAAGCTACTCCTGTATCTGTCACTGCACTGCTCCAGCAAAGAAATAAATCATGTCAGATTTTCACAGGACGTCCATTTCTCACAGGCTATTTTCTCTTGAGGAGTAACACACTTCCCCTTTTGGTGGCATGATGCCAGTGCAAATTACTTCAAAAAGTTTCCTATCCAGAACAGTAAAGAGCTACCCCTGATCGTCGCTGTGAAGAAAAAATATTGCAGTTCTCTTAGTTACAGTTATATCTTATAACAAATCTAACAGAAGTGCTTTTGCTTGCCTGTATCATCACATACAAGACTGCCAATGCACTGTTGTTAATGTCTAAAGATCATTTCAGTTCAGGTTTCCAGTGGTGGGGGGGGGGGACCGACACAGCATTGCAGTTGAGGCACAGCTTTTACTTTCCTTACTTACTGTACATATTGTGGACCGATCGCCTACCAATCGCCCGATGCACAAAACTGCTGAACGGACATGTAGCGAAGAGAGTAAAAAAAATAAAAATAAACTTCACAACATCACAGATGCAAGCAAAACTCCCAGTGCATAGCAGTCTGACCCAGTGTAAAACTGAAACTTTAAAAGCAGAAGAGAGGAGCGTCTGTCCGTTCCCTGGCTCTGCTAGCTCAGTGAAGCGCGGTGCAGCGCAGCTGGGTGAAACACAGCCGAGCGCATTAGCGGCTCAGAGCACTTTTACTCTGACTCAACAAGGATGTGGCGATCTGACTCATGAACAAACCGGGTGGTACAAATCAATCTCCTCCGCTGCTTGGTTGACGTTCAGGCTTTAGCTCAGAACAAGACGTACAGTAAAAGTACCTGCGTACCTCCCCCCCAACGACAATGTATCTGTTCTTTAAAACAGAAAGTTATTGTCTGCCACGGCTAGTTCAGTATTTCACACTTCTGGATATTCCTCTGTGTGATGGAGTCTGTGTTTCAGACCCCTTGGCTTGTGATGTTGCTTTCACAGTCAAACACCGCCTCAAAAGCGGTCTTAAAATAATAAAGCTGCCCAGCGCTTTCTTCAGCTACAGACGAACCTTTCAGAGTGAGGAAATGTTAAATAAAAGCCCAGACCGAACAAGACATGAGCTCACCTATTCCGTACTACACAAATACATGAGAATCAGGGAGGCTGGGGTGCGGAAAAGCAAGACATCTGGCAGCACTGGGTACACTTGGCTATGGGTTACAGTGCATGCATGCATGCATGCTCCTGCCTTTGAAAAGACTCTTTCAGGGACCTCTTTTAGATATGTATAATATACTTGACTGTTTCAATAGACAGCATAAAAGGGTCTGTATTTAAAGTTAAAAAAAACTGCCATGTAAATTTCCATCAAACTCCGACAAGCTGTTCCCCACAATAGAGGGTGTCCCGCAAGTCAGACACAACCATGATCGTTAACAGTGTTGTTTTCTTTCACTATGTGAAAAGCTTTTAACAAAGAGGAACTAATTCAGAGCCTTCTGGCGCAGGTGTGTGGCGAAGAGATTTAACAGGGTCGTCCGATTTAACAGCAGAATATTGACTGCGATACCCGACACCTTGCAAATTCTTCCGCAGCTTCGCCAAACCAGGTGTCGGCACATTGAAAAAGTAGCCAGGACCAACACTCTCACGCTGGGCGAGTGGTTCACGAGATATAGCCTTCACTAGCCATTCGGGAATCCAGAATTGATGCAGGCCAACGTGATCTACAAACACGAACGGTAAGAAATGCCCACAGCAAAGTTTCATCACAGATGAACAGTGAACTCTGTATGCCAAACTGAAGCATGTACTGCACAGCTGCCTCCACTACACCCTGGACATATCATAACCCACGCTTGGTATGCTAATACTGAACAGGAACCAAACTAACCATTAATGGAGACCAGAAAGTGATGTACAGTATTCGTTTTACAAACTCTCACTAGAACAATGAAAGATAAGTTTAGATTGCAGTTCCCGTTTCACAGCCTACGTCAAACCTCAGTGCTTGTGGGCAGCGAGTCTGCATGCAGATAAACTTGCAAGCTGACAAAGTAGTACAAGGGTGTATTACCTCACTTCAAGAGTTAAAATCTCCCTCAGTGTTGGTGCGTCGATAAGAGAAAAACAATGGATTATTTCTGGATGTATAGTAATTGTTTGGAATTCTGTTATTGTTGTACTGTTACTTTATTGAGTCTGGTCTACATAGGTCTCTCGTGGTATTCGTGCTGCACTGTTGAGATGTACCTGTGCTGGCCCTGCCTGCGGGAACAAGTGAATAAACTAAACGAACAGTAAAACAGTATACAGTGAGTGCTGTCTCTTCACTCCGCTGTACTACTTACACGTCACACAGTACATTAGTGAAGGGCCCTTATATAGTAAAATGCCATGTGTCAACATGGCCAAACTGTTAATGAACTAAATTAGCAAATGATGGAATCTTGAAATATAGGGAGCGCTGTATGAAATAGCTGGAGCGCTGTATGAAATATTATTATTATTATTACTTGTCTATTTAGCAGACGCCTTTATCCAAGGCGACTTACAGAGACTAGGGTGTGTGAACTATGCATCAGCTGCAGAGTCACTTACAATTACGTCTCACCCGGAAGACGGAGCACAAGGAGGTTAAGTGACTTGCTCAGGGTCACACAATGAGTCAGTGGCTGAGGTGGGATTTGAACCGGGGACCTCCTGGTTACAAGAGTTTTTCTTTAACCACTGGACCACACAGCCTCCTATAATAGAGGGAGCACTGTATGAAATAGAGGGAGCGCTGTATGAACTAGAGGGAGCGCTGTGTTGTGCAGTTTTGACTCCTGACTGCCTGTTCTTGACTAGCAGGACCTCAACGTACGAAAAATGTTAACTGAGTTCAAAACTAAAAGCAAGTGTTGCAGTGTGAGCAGCTGCTGCACAAAAGCGACAGAAAACTAAACTGAAAAAATCAGGAAAACCATGAATTTCCCTCCTACTGTACCTATGCCAACTCCAAGCACCAGCAGTCTGGTTTCTTTGCTTTATGTTTAAATACACAGTACTTTCCTACCTCATTGTCTTGCTTTCATGCACTCAGCTGAGAAAGGCACCTGGAAGCCAGACACTGGGGGGGAAAGACGTATACAAACTCTGTTGTTTTATGAATTCAGATACAGGTACGAGATTCAAGGTGAACAACACTGCTACGGAAATAACCTTGATGAAATCTGCACATCACAATGCACACAGCCACTTTCAATGATTAAATAAAGCACAGTAGTGTTTCTCTGGGTGTTTCGCATTCCATTCAGCAGTTTACCCATCTGTGAATTGTATACAGAAGTTAGGAATGACTTCACGGCTGCTCAGACACACAGAGGGTCCTCATAATCGCACAGCACCTGAAAGGTTAAACATTTGTAGAAAATCAAGTTTATCGGATTAAAGCCAAATGCAATCTGTTTGTAGGAGGCTGGGAGTGTATGGCAGCATGTGGGTGAAGACTGGGGAAAAATCAAGGCAGCTGGTGTGTTCACCATGTAGAGCATAACAGACAGCAGAGAGACTAGCAGACAGACAGCAGAGAGACCAGCAGAGAGGAGCAGCAGACAGACAGCAGAGAGACCAGCAGACAGACAGCAGTGAGACAAGCAGACAGACAAGCAGAGACAGCAGACAGACAAGCAGAGACAGCAGAGACAAGCAGACGGACGGACATGATCCGTGCATAATTGTACTTCCTACTCGCTCTTAACAGAATTCACTCTTATAAGCAAATATTTTTACTATAAGTTTAACTGCTCTTAGGCGAAATCGCTCTCAAACATAATTATTTACTGTATTTTTCTTCTTGGTTGAATTTGCTCCCATTTACTACTGAATATTGTATTTTTTAAGTGCTCTTATCTGTAATGTAACATTTTGCAACGTCATATTTTGTAGCAACTATAAAATCACCCTGGATAAGGGCGTCTGCTAAGAAAATGAATAATAATAATTGTAAAACCATCTGATCAAAGCATTCCTTTATTCTCATCAAGAGAGCTGCAGTTTTTCATTCTAACCCCGATCCCTGATCCGCCCCACCCCCCCCCCCCCGTGCGCTAACCCCGATATCACAAAAACCTTTTACATACTGGGGAAAAAAATAAAAAAAACACACGCACAAGAAACCAAAACAGTACTTACTGAACAGATATGAGAAATTCCAGGACCAAGGACAAGATACTGTAGATGCACAGCGTCTCGTGTTTAATGGTCATGATGTCCCATCATAAAATGAATTTTAAAAATACAGCATATATAAACCATGTGCAATATATACCTACAAGTTAAACACTGTAGTCGTCAGTGAATGTGATGCAGTTCTCTCACATCTGGTTTTGAGTTCCACTTATATCCCACACAGCCTGCCTTCCTTCCTTAACATGCTGACCTGGAGAGTTATAAGAAGCGGCCTCAGATACAGTGACCCTCCCCCCACCCCCACCTTCCTCTCGTGCGGGTCCCGGTGCTGTAAAAGCCATCCTCACTGTGAAACTCAAAAAACACTCCTTATCTGACTGAACTCCAATCACTGTTCTGCATTCGTTTTGAGATCCAGCAAAAGAAAAATGAAACAGAAATGTCATACTGGAGTGTGGGTTCGTTCGGACATGCAACATCTGGAGGAAATAGGCAATGTTTTGCAACATCGAATCTTCAATGTACAATATGCATTGAAGGCATAGAGAAAGAGTCTTAAGACGAAATTCCTGAGGTTGAATGTACTATTAGTCAATGCATGAGGATTATTAAATTCATAAATTAACCCTGTCATGCCCAAGCATTATAAAATGCAGTGCTGGACAATGGGGCATATTGTTGCACATACTGCTAACACGCTGTTTTGAGATGATACTTTACTCAGCAGCACTTTTAACTCAACACTCTGCTAACAATTTTATCATCAGTTTGCAGCCTCACACTGGGAGGCACGCCATGCTTGTTACTGATCAGCTGGCTGCACATACATGCTATTGCTTTAAAAAAAAAAAAAAAAAAACCTAAAATAACATTATGATGCTAGAACGTTACTATCGTATCAAGGGCACTTTCTTTCACTCTGGGTGCATCTCAGTCAT
This sequence comes from Acipenser ruthenus, assembly GCF_902713425.1. Classification (NCBI taxonomy): domain Eukaryota; kingdom Metazoa; phylum Chordata; class Actinopteri; order Acipenseriformes; family Acipenseridae; genus Acipenser; species Acipenser ruthenus. The sequence goes on along the minus strand of NC_081203.1, from coordinate 1,186,833 downwards.
GCCCGTTATGAATCTGAGCAGCGAAAATCCAAATTCAAAAATGCACCAGAGACGATCCTGAATGATCATTCATGTTACACGCCTTTACTCGTTTACTGGGACATCCCCCTGCGTGGAATAAAAACTGCATACCACGGACGCTCATCCAGTATCCTCTACACAGCTTTCCTTCAGGCTCAAGTAAACCGACAGGGACAGCAGAGCCTGCAATCTGATTTTCAGAAATCAAATCATCTTCTGTCTGTGAAAAGCAAACATTTCCGTCACGGATCTGATTGTATCATCACAGGCACTGCTCCAACAGTGACAGACTGCCTGCAGAAAAGATTTCGATAGCACGCCGATGAGATATAAAACAAATCCACTGCACTCTGTTGTTCATCTCAGTATAGTGTCTTGATACTTGTTGTAGTATCTATCTGTCCTACTTGGGGAAGTGGTTAGGGCTCTGGACTCTTGACTGGAGGGTCATGGGTTCAATCCCAGGTGGGGGGACACTGCTGCTGTACCCTTGAGCAAGGTACTTTACCTAGATTGCTCCAGTAAAAACCCAACTGTATAAATGGGTAATTGTATGTAAAAAAATAAATTAATAATAATAATAATGTGATGTCTTGTAACAATTGTAAGTCTGCTAAGAAATAAATAATAAATAATAATAATATTATATCTGGCACACACTGTTTTGAGCAGAAACTGCTAAGCATGTATGAAGAGTAATCTGACGTTTTTACGGTATTAAGGAATTTTTTTTAAATGTAACTGTTTAATTTCAGGAACTCGATTATCTAATTTACTGGTATTATCCGATTTACTGTAAAAGGAAGCGAACCTGGTCTCACCATGCTGTTGATAGCCATGGTCACCACACACTGCTGTATGATAATCATAATAATCTTCCTCTGCAGCACAACGCTGGTAATCTACATTAGGGTGGGGCCGCTTTGACCCCAAGGATATTAAGGGAGTCTTGCCTCAAGTCTGACTCACACTAGTGGTGTCAGCTCAAAACCTGCAAGTCTAAACTACGCCTGAAAACGCACCGGTTTAAGAAAAAGAAGCGACTTGGAATCTCACAGTACCTGAAGGGATTATACAGAATGGTCTTTAAACATGAAGTGATCCTCACAGCTGATACCATGCATGCTAAACCCCAATAATAGAGTCAGTTCTTAGGATCTAAAAATAAACAGCAAGCCAAAGAAACTTTGCATGTCCTCTTTTCAAAAGTAAAAAAAAAAAAAAAATGTAAAAAATCCCCACTTCCTTTAAAATTGATGACTTCCTTTCTGAACTCTGCCAATAAAGCCCTCCCCAAACTAAAGACTTAAATGAATCCAATGTCAACCTGTCTAAAGTCAACCGGAAAAGAGTTCCACAAACGAGGAGCACAACAGCAAAATGCTCTGTCTCCAGATGATTGTTGGAACAATATATATACTGGTTTTCTGTGACCCGCCCTATCCATTTTAACTCCTAACCAGATACTTTCAGACGCACTCTGGAGTACTGTATATACTGTATATTTAAATGTCATCAGGGACTCTGGGGGTGCGGCAGCACCCCCTTGGCTTTGCATGGCCGCCATCATTGCTTGAATTGCTTGAACAAAAGTTATTGTATTTCTTGCTCTTATTGTATTACTTGTATTGTAACACTTGAAATGTATTTGCTTACGATTGTAAGTCGCCCTGGATAAGGGCGTCTGCTAAGAAATAAATAATAATAATAATAATAATAATAATATACAGGGGTTACAGTTTTGTTCAATGGCTTTCAACACCCCCACTTTAAAAATGGTTCCAGTGCCACTGAATGTCATTACAATCAATTAAAACAAGCTGTACAGCCCGTTTGCAATACAAAATCCTGACACAGAAAACTTTAACCAGAAGACAGTTTGAACAGAAAAGAAAAAAAAATAAAAAATAAAAATAACCAACTAATCCAGCGTCAGAAGCTGTGTCAGGTTACTCATACTGTCGGCCCTCCTAGGGCAGTGAAAGTGTTTTTTTTTTTGTTGTTTTTTTGGTTTGGTTTTTTGTTTGTTTTCTTTTGCATTGCAAAGTGACCAGCTGACTTTATACTTAGCCTCCTCCTTCACTATAATGTCAACGCTAATAACACACTGTAATGGCATACAGCAGGGAGCAGAAAAGACAGAGACACAATGTAGATGTACACAACACAATTACTGCGTGCATGCTCAACGCATGCTGCATACAAAACAACGTGCAATCCTTCGGTTGCAGAGAAGCACTCCTACACTAATCAGTCAATAATGATCATTAATATTTATTTATTTATTTATCAGATGCCTTTATCCAAACCCATCCCAATATGTATTGACAACTACCGCCATGACACAATGCGAGACATGCATATGATAAATGTGGATCCATGAAGTACTATCATTGTCCGTTCTCAGCACTGTGGAGTTTAAATCCGGGATTTAAAAACTTGCGTTACTACCCCACCAATGTTACAAAATTTGAAAAGCATTCTCCCAATGGAGTCATGATGTTCAGCGTGCTACACAACAGAACAAGGCAACAAACAGACAGCAAGCCGTGCGAGCCCCGCCAGTGCCGGCGATCAAAACCGTGCATTACACAATCTGGTACATAATAAATAAAACACAACTCCCCACAGAACAGGAGTTACGACTTCAGTATGTGCTTTCCGCGTTTTACCGTATAGGAAGGTGCAGCCCAGGATCTCTCTCTCTCTCCCTTTACAAAGTGCGCTTGCACCGCGGTGTGACTGGGCGAACCTCGGAGGGGCTACGATGGGAAGGGTCCGGCAATCTCACTGCAAGACCATTATTATTTTTCACCGTTTAATAATTCTACTCCAAAAAGCCTTTCAAGGGGTATGTACGCTGGTGCACCACCGCAAACACACACTCCAGTTTGTCGCTGCAGTAAAATGCACACCGTCTCCGGTAGTTTTTTTTTTTAGTTAATAGTTGAGAGGCCTGTACTTTTGCACACAAACACACACAGCCCAGCAGAAATGCTGTTTTGCCACTAACATTAACAACATGGACCCCAACGGTATGGCTATATAAGGTCTACTTACAGAAACACTTACGAGGACAGTTCCGACGTTTCTCCGTCCGACGACGTATAGTTTTAGTCTAGTTTTCTTTTTTCCCCCTGTCCTTTCTCAGCTGTTTTGTTTTGAGATACCTCCTCCTCCTTCTTTTACAATCCTTTCCGCCAAGCTCACACCAGAGCGGTAGCTGTCACTGATCTCGGGCGGTCATGCGCCTCACGCGTGCGCGTCGCGGCGGGAAGAAGGCGAGATGGGAGTTGTAGTCTTCGATGCGAGCGAGTTTGTAGTCTTCGATTGCATTGTGAGGTGGGGCTTTATTTCAGTTAACAGGTGGATCCACCACTATCCCTGGCTCCCGAATAATTAATGGTAATGTATTTGGTGTGCTTGTTGAATGACAATAAAATAAAATAAAATATTTAACCGGACCACGTATGTGTTGCGCGTTCATTTAAAACCAGCCCAGCTCCATTTTCTATGTAGTGCAAGTTGCCTGTGTGATGCAGGATGCTTGTGATAATGTGATAATGTTCACAGATTGAACGCCGCTGGGAACTGTGTTGTTGCGCATCTCTCTCGCTAGGTATGGTTTCAAATGACCAATTTCAAAAACCAAGAAAGGACTCTATACTTCTCTGTTTCGGTGACTTTTTTAATCGTGCCTGTAGCGTGGTATTATTGGTCTGCAGTAACCAGGAGAAGTGAGACATACCGAAATAACGTGGCTTTTTTTTTTTTTTTTTTTTTACATAAAAAACCATGCTAAAAGAGAAACACTTTTATGACACATTTTTCACACTTCCAAAACGAAAAGTTTAACCCGAGTGCGTTGGAAACGTGGGATTGTATCTTAAAAAAAAGCCCTTTAATAACAGTACAACCCTTTCTTGGTCAAAATGATTTTGCGTGCATGTTTGTACTTGTGTGTGCACTACCACACTTTTACCAGCAGATGGCAGTCAAGCGACAACAGTAAATATCACTCAGCAAAGTCACAATAAAATACCACTTTAGAACACGGATGCGTGCACTTGTCCGAGTTTGAACCGCTGTTTAACATTTTGAGATGTCATAAATAAAACTGGTTAAAAACGGAGCTCACATTAAAACAAACTGTTTTATTAGGCCTGTGATGTCAGAGTGCAATACTGTTTTGGCTATTGACTGCTGAGTGACTCACAGTGCAATCGTTTTTTGACCTCTGAATAATAGAGTGACTCCACCGTACATCACTGTATGTTCTCCTTGGTGTAAATTGCGTTTGTTTTGTATGATGTAATGCTGTTGCTTGACCACTAGGCGGTGTACTGACGTAACAATTTGGCAGTTCAAGCTGTTGGCCAGTCAGACACGACTTAAAACCAGCTACAGGGCGAAATCCAACCGACATCACAAATATAGTTTTCTTTTAATCCAGCTTTCTCAAAATAATCCCTGAAGCATTCAAAGAATCCCATTTAACTCCAACGCCATAAAAGGTCTTTTTTTTTAATTCGCTTCCGGCAAAATTACCCATTGTCATCCTGGTTAAATGGACTCATTGTCATCCTGGTTAAATGGACTCATTGTCATCCTGGTTAAATGGACTCATTGTCATCCTGGTTAACTATTTTAAACTAGCGATAGCCAGAATGCTTATTATAATGCACTTCTTATATACCGGTATAGACTGAATCATGGTGCCGCAGTGCCCAATATCTAAGCACTGCCTTAGGCTAAATTAAGAGCTCTCCGCAGTGCACAGTAATAAAGCCATGGGCACATACGTGGTCAGTTAATACCAGGAGGTTTATTCAGCTGATGTGAATGGTGGCAGATGTGAATTCCGCCCCTGTTTAACTAATGAATAAAGGACCCAATATTAGGGCAATCAAACAAGTAAAAAAAAACAAAAGGATTCTATTCTAAGGGTTTCAATGACAGTGGCATTTAAGATCAACCACCGCTTGGATCAGCGGTTCTCAAACCTTTTTTTAACTGGGTCCCCCTTTGAAGTGACTTGGGCCTCCCGCTACCCGCAGACATACCCTCGATATGCTATAGAAGCACGTCCGGATTTAGAGGTTTGAAATGAAGGTTCTAAATGTGTTATTCTAAATCGGAGAGGCTTCCATAGCTCTCTACAAAGCGTTCACTGCAACTGACTGAGCAGGAATAAGAAACAAAAACAAAGGGGTCCCCCCCCCCCCCCCCCCCGAAACCTTACTGAGACCCCTCAGGTCTGGATCAATTTAATACAGCCCCCCACCCCCCCATGTCAGTACAGACAGGAATAGCGGATTTGTACTCAATCAGGCAATGAAAGTGAGAAAACAGTAAGTGCACCATAGAGCTGCTGCATACTGAATGTGTTCTGTGGACTCATCCCAGGCCTGCCTAGCAGATGCGTTGGTTTGACATATTCATACAGTATGTGGCTCTCTGGTGGAGACAGAAGGATCTGGTGCTGCCGGCTGATCCTGCAGCTCTGTACAGCTGCTGTGTGCATGAGATCTGTCTCTTACCGAGGAGCAGGAGAATTACCTGCACGAGTCACAGTTTGAAATGCGGGTCTTGTGTTGCTTCCCGCAGGCCTGATGGAAATCCAGACCACACATCAGTGGTATGTAGCAACATTACACTGCAAGCAGGTAGTGTGCCCGATTAGCATAGGATTCATAAGAGAATGCATTAAGAGCCGGTAGTGCCTCCTTCAGAGGGTCTGATTGCTATTAGAAGTTATTTTGATAGAGGGGATAATCATTAAAGCTTTGTTCTTATAAAAGGCGTGCCATACCTTTAGATAAACCGAAGATGGAGGGCTATCGCATGTCAGATATAATGCTTGTCGTGGGCTCAGTGTATAAACTGGTGTGACAGGTACACAGATGGGATGCTCGCTTTGGTTTTGAATCCAGTTCATTTATTAAATATACATTATAAATAGCACACAGTTCAGACTAAATCAAATAGAAAATACAGTGAGTGACAATTAAGTTCCAGATCTCTTCTGCTCGGACTGTTGATTTGTCACACGAAACATCAGAAGAACTTCTAGAGATGTGTTCCTTTCCATTTACAGCGCATGAAGCCAATACAAACAAAATGCCATAAAATACAGAATTATTATTATTATTATTATTATTATTATTATTATTATTATTATTATTATTATTATTATTATTATTTGATATCCAGAATCAACTTTTAAAATAATAAACCAAGCAGACCTTTTTTTTGCATTATAATAAAATCATACATAATCAAATATAAATAACATGCATTCAACAGAATCTTCAATCCCATCTGTAAACAGAATTTGTTATGAGGCAAGAGAGCCTGAAAGAGGCTGTGATTTAAAAGCATCAGTGACGCAGTTCACTGCACTGAACCATCGTCCAGTTAATGAACTGGGAAACAGCTTTAATTATCATAATTATTAATATTTTATACTCTTCACATATGCAGTTTAAAAGGAAAGAAGTGAGAAAAATGGAAGGAAAAATACTTTACTGATTTCCTTGGTTTGAATATAAACCACGGGCCACAACAGTTTGGCATCAAAGTTATACTCCATTAGTAAGCACCGCTCACCATGATCTGTTAGCCTGCTTTGAAAAAAGATCAGCTGCCCATCACAAGAGATCTGTAACAATAAAAGGCATGTCGAAATCCTACTCTCCTCCAAATACACAAAATGAAAATCTTATAAACAAATACGAAGTTTTAGGATTGTCCTTGAGGTGCTGGCAATTAAAGAAGAAGTAGCGAGGTTCCAAAAAAATACAGAGTTCCCCGTCCCCACGTGCTGCTACAGCTGCTTAAATAACACATCTGCATTTGATCTTTTCATTCACATCCTGACAACTTTTTACACCTATGCCTTTAAAGTCTGTTTCAAAGCTCTTTTCAAAATGGCCGCTCTAGTGCACTCATTTTTGGCAATCTAGTCTATCTGTTCACTTCTGCGATAACTACAGGGTAACTAGTACATGGCTAGGTTTTTATACTAGCGAGGAAGACAGTTCTCTCCAAGCCCACTGGATGTGTTCTTTAGTTCTAGCTATGACATGACATGTGTTTCTCCTCGTTTAAGGTCTTGGATTTAATTAAGTCAGTTAAGTGCTGCTTCTGCTCTGAGTTTGACTCCAGCCTGATCAGTCATTCGGCTCTGCTTTCGCTGTGCTGTCAGTGGACGCTTGTTAATCCAAATCTCTGCCATGTTATGGTAGGATGACAGTTACAGGCTTGTCAGAAATACGTCTTGCTTAGAGACAGGAAGGACTACCCTAATCTAACCTCAGGACAGATAGTTTGGCTTAGAGTTCTATATTGGATGATGAGAAAACAAAAACAAATATATATTGGCAATTTCATAATCATATAAAAAATATACACTTAAAAACAAACAAAAAAACAGTGCAATAACATGATTTTTACAGGTACAGCATCAGACCATTTACCGTACATTCATTCTGAAGAAATTCATAGGTACTTGCGACTATTATATTTTAAAGCATTACCATTGTTTTATTTAGCCGATCTTGGGTATTATTCTGTGATATCTCTTTGAAAGAAGTGTACCATCAGTGTCTTTTAATAAGACAACCCCACAGTCCAGGGTCTCCTTAGCCTTGGCAGTAAGAGACAGAGAAATTCAAGACAGCACTAGTACCACAGCACAGTGGGTATATGAATGATCCTATTGCCTTATGAACCAGCTTTGAAACTACAATAAATACTGTACTTTTGTTCTGCATTTTGACTGACAATAGTATCCTATTATAAATACCTATTATAAATAATGCTGACTAGGCAAACATGTACAGTACTATACCTTTTTTTTCTCCATAGCAAAATACATATCTACAAACATATATAATAAATAGGCTTCATGTTAAGAGATATATAACAATATAGATATATTTTTAACATCAAAGGTGAACTTGATCAGATAATGTCATCCAGGAGGTTGGGGGTTCCTACCCAGTCCAGTGTCCTGGGCTCAGATGCAGCCATGATCATACACATGAACTGCTTCCCAGTCCGCTTGTCGATGGGGTAGATACTGGTAGGCGTGAATCTCTTATTACTCTCCACAAACTCACACAGCTGCTGATAGATTTTGGGGTACTCATGGCGTAGGAAGACCCCCCTGGTCCTCAGCTCTCGCTGGATGTTGATGAAGCAGATCTCCCTGGCTTTCCTTCCCTCCTCTCCTTCCTTATCGATGTCTGCCATCCCCGGGGGTGGGGTCAGGATCAAGGTCTCCATCTCGCTCTCCTTTTTAAGGATCTTCTTCTCCGGGCTGGAGGAGGCCAGGGCTACCTTGGCATACTTCCTGACAGTCGGAACTTGGACTCTCGGAGAGGGTCTGTTAGGCACTTTTTCACCCACAGCTATAGATACATTCAAAAGGAAGCATTCGTTGGGGTCGTACTCATTCCCGGCTTCCTGCAGCTCCTTGCAGTAGCCGCCCAGGTTGTCCCTGTAGCCGTCGAGCTCCCTCAGGGAGAGGTAAGTGGGGGACATGAGGAGGCTCTCCAGTCCGTACTGCAGGAAGTTATCGGCCGACCCGGGGCTGGGGAAACCCAGGAACAAGACCCCCCTTCCGCGGGACAGAAATCCTACCTTGGCGATGCGAGAGAAAGCTTTGTGGACCTCTGCATTCTCCCGGCAGATTCTGAGAACGTGTCTGCAAACGCTGCCAATGCGCCCGTAAAGGCAGTTTTCCTTGTGGAAGTCCCAGTCCTCTCTCCGGCAATTCCGGGAGCAGTAGTAGGTGTAGCAGCTGTGGCAGGACTTGAAGTAGAGGCAGGCGTTGAATAAGGTCTCTGTCCGGCGACACTTGCTGTTGGAGCACATCATTGTGTCGTCCTCGTCTGTGCTCTGGTCCGGAGAGCCTTCATCTGGGTCCTTTTGGAGGACATCACAGCCACTGTCCAGTTCTTTGTGGACTTCATGAGTCAGCTTTGTAGAAGTGGGCTGCTTCTTTAACGGGACGGGATTCCCATTGGGGTCTGTTTTGGCTGAGGAACCAGCATTGTCCTCGTTTATCAGCTTCTTCAGCTGGTCCAGCAAGTCCTTGCTGGGTCTCCTGCTGGGTGGGGGCTTGTAGTCGATGACTAAGTCTGCCAGGAGTTCGTCCAGCTGCTCAAGACTTTGCTGGAGGGAGGCGCTGTTGTGAGTTTTCTCTTTGGTAGGATTCCCCTGATAGGAATGTGGTTCTTGGTAAGAAGCACTTGGGGCTCTGCCGGAGTCCAGGACATCCCAGCTTGCAGAGCGTCCCTCCGTTTTGCTGAGAGCACTGGGGCGGATGTCATTGTCTGTGATGGTGATCTCAGGGGTTACGAACCACATCCTGCTGAGGGAGTTCCGTCCCCCTTCTGTGCAGACCTTATCCATGAGCGAGGTTTCCGACAGGGAAAGCGCTGCGTAGCGCCTGGGGGAGCTGGAGAGGTTGACTACCACTGGCTGGTGTCTTTCATCTGGAGACAAGGCACGCTTTCCTTGGGCAAGAAGGTTCTCGTAGCTCCTGCCACGTTGCACTGGCTGCTCCCTTTGGATGTTGTGGTTCAGGATGTTGTCCCAGGATCTGGAATAGTGCCGGGTGTCCGTCCCCAGCCTGTGCTGGTCCAAACAATGGGAGGCGTACCAGGGAGAAAGCACGGGATCTTGCCTGGATCTCTGGGTTGGGTACTGTGTTGAAGGGTGGAGGGTGGCGTATCCGGTCGGATCAGGACCGTACCAATCGCTGAAATGAGCCTGAGGCATTCTGGGGCGGCGGTACTGCCCGCGGCTTTCAGTATAATAAGCCCTTGAAGGAATGTGATGTTCAGGGGGTGTCACAATGTGTTCATTAGTGTAGGACATCTTGGATGGGACGCACTGAACTGGGTACGTTCTGGGATCCTCACCATAAAAAGTCCTAGACGGGGCAGTCTGGACTATGTAGTGCTGTGGCTCGTTCGTGGAATAAGGTTTGGGGTACACGGGTATGGGATATTGCCTTGGCTCTTCAGTGTAAAATGGTTGAGCAGGTACAGCATGGACCATATGAGTCCTTTGATCAAGCCCGGACTGTGCTTTAGGGGTAAAGTTTTGGCTGGGGTAACTATGATGCTCCGCTTGATAGAAAGTTCTGGCAGGGGGTGCTGGAGAGGGATACCTCCCATGCTCCTCTGTATAAAAGAATTTGGTTGGCACATTGGGGCTGGAATAAGCCTTGCGCTCCCTTCCGGGGTAATCCCTATGCTCTCTGGGAGAAAGCATCCTTTGTAAAGGGATGTCCACTTGTGGGATGTAGTCGTATGGCATGGTGTTGTGATGCTGGTAAACCTGCTTGTAATCTCCACTGTAGGAGTCACTGGGGGTGGGTGTCCTGGAGACCTGCCGACCACTTGGCAATATCAGGCTCCTGCTGCCTCCGCTGGGGTATCTCTGCCAGGGCACTTCTGCTCTGGGTGTCGGGGGCTTGACGTTTCTCGCAGCATGCTGGAGAACAGCCTCGTCTGGCTTGATATCCATGCGGCACTTGACATGAGGGCTGGTGGCCGGTTTGCCTGGCTGGTTCTCATCAAAGGACTCCGGCACAAACAGCGGTGAGTATCGTTTAGAGTCTCCCCTCTGCGGCTGGAGTTTGATGGGGTGGACTTCATTCATCATGGCCCGGCTGGCTGCATAAGAGGCTTCCCTGTGAGGGGAGGCCTCTGGCTTCCTCGGGGGGTCACGCAGCGCAGCCCGTTGTACTTCCCTTCCCCTCCTGACAGGCGGAGGAGTCACCTCAAGGGGCACTGGCGTGAATGTGGTCTTCACCCGGGGAGCACTTCTGGACCTGGTCCTTCTCTTGAGATCGGGTCTCACGACATCTCTGGTGACTTCCACAGGTTGCTGAGGTGGGGGTCTGGAGTTGAACAGATCTGGGGAAGAGAACCGGAGGTGAGCCTGCTGCCCAAGAGAGTTCCGGGCAGCCTCCGGGTTCAACATCTGCCTCTCGGTCCTCCTGTAAGGGTACTCCATCGAGGAACTTAAAGCTTTGGGGTCGTCCAGTGACTCGAGGAAGTCAAAGCTTCGACAGTGCCTTTTGTTGAACGTTTTCTGATTATCCTCCAGCTTGCTCAGGATGTGGGGATCACATTGTTTGGACTGGCAGTAGGACTTGGAGTCGGTAGAAGTCAGATTCACTTTAATGTCTCGATACACAGTCGACACCAGTATGTCAGGCGGGTCTGTTCGTGTCATCTTAAAGAGACTCTTCTAGTTTTTCCCCTCAGATCATTTTAAGGTAAATATGGCCTCTAAAGAGAACAGAGAAACAGCATTTAATTTCATTGCTTAGATCATTTTTTAAACCGAAAAAGCTAAATACAGGCAAGACTGGGGGGGGGGGGGGTGCATCATGTTGTTTCATCACCAACAATACAGATTCACTATGATCACAGTAGGAAATCATATGATAGTTACTATGTAATTATACTTTATTTATCAACACTATTTTGCATTCATTTTAAAACAAAGCAGCTTAAACCAGTATGCAAGCTAGTGCTACTCCGGCAGCTCTGAAAATGGCATTGTTATCGTTCTGAAAAGACAACAAGACAACACGTATCCTTTTTTGTGTTTCATGACGCGTAAACATGCCAAACGATGGCTGCCGCTAACAGAATCCATTCTGCTCCCAATCCATTTCTACACAGCTAAATGCTGGATGCATCCAGGACTTCATCACATTCATTGCCAGCACATGATTGCTGTGTATCAAGTGCTTGGCTGATTTTAAAAAGCTGAATTAACCCATTTAGTAGGCACTGATGAACTGGAAACGCATGGAAACACTCCAAAGCGTCTATCAAGTACCAGACTCAGGGTTTGCCTGGATTCCCAGTGGAAGGTATTACTGGTTACTGACGGAATACTGGGACAGCCTGCTTTAACAGTAGACACAGAATCGTACAGCATGTCCGAAGCAGTGTTTTCATAACTTCAAACACTCAATTACAAATACTAATGTGCTTCCAAGAAACCAAGCCCAGTAGGCAAATGTCCAGCTAGTTCCTTCATTAGTGTCGACTTGATCTTAGTTTTTACTAAGACACGGAATTACAAAGCTTCTGTTTTTTTACTGCATTCTTTACCATTATGTACCATTCTCGTCTATGCCAGATGAAAATTATTTCACCCAGCTCTGTTCCAGCTAATTAGAAAAGTGGGTTAAAGCCGGGGATTCAAACTGGACTCAAATACACAGCGAGTTTTGACTTAACCCCGGTGCAGCACAGACAGTACCACCGTGCTGGGCATGGTCTGGGTTCTCAAACAAAAGCTGATGATTCAGTTTCTTTCCTTTTGCATTATGTGCATGCTCGTCCGTTGAAACACGTCATGATGGAGGTCAGTCAGCCAGTTCACAGCCCAATGAAAAGGAATGATGGAAAGAACCCAGTAACTGCCCACCGATCAAATCGTAATTACAGCATGTCCTTGTCCTTGAGTTTAAGGACATGTTCCTGCGGAGACAGCGGTTTGAACAGGACTTTGCGCACCGCACTGAAAAGTTACCACGGTACTGTAAAATGGCATAGCCAGACATCTTAAAAAACAGGTTTGGTTTTCATTGGCACTATTCTTTTAGGTCTTCAACAGGATTCTATCATTTCCGATCCTTGGTCGTCCTGTGCATTTAATAACTGTTTGAAGTTTTTGAGGGGGTTACCCCATATATATTACAGTCTGAATATTACAACCTGAAAATAACGTTGAAAAATTAACAATTTTTCTTTTTTAGAACAGACAAAAACTAAAAGTAATGCATGTCATCTTATATATAAATAAAGAAGAACTTCATCCCATCCAGCTGGATGTCTTTGAATAGCCACTTATCTCTGCTGGATAACGAAATCACAGAAAACATAAACTATCTTCATACACACAAAAGAGAAGACTTTGAAAAATGGAAAGAATGCCCCACTTCCTTACCCTGTCTACAAACATCTGCAGAGCAAAAGAAAAGGGAGCACAATTTAGCCGTGACGCTTCACGAGAGAGTTTAAATGATCTTCACATTATTATAGGAAAAAAAATCATTTGCGCAGAACTGCTTATTGCCGGCTGTGTAATTATCCAAAGAAAGGTCAGTGAGAGCTGTTCCAGGCTCCTAATGATCCTACGAATCTCTCATAAGGGCTCGTGGCTAATGAAGCTGCAACCTCATGCAGCTCATCCATTCTTCAAGCAGACGAGAGTAATTCAGGGAGGAATCTGAGAACGCACAGAGCCCCGATAGCGCTATGTGCTGTCGTCATTCGTGACAGCCTGTCTGTTTCTTAGCGGACCTGATCGGTTAATCGGGTATTGATCGACGTGGCTTTCATTTTGCGAGCCTCAATTAAACATTCATTGATCGATTAATCGCCATGGTGCCCTTTTTGGATATAATACGTTACTTAGCAGATGCTTTTTCCAGTTTGTTTTTAAAAGGCTTTCGTGAAGATTCTTTAGTTTATATTTTTGCATTTTGCTTGTTAATAATAACGTTTTCTCAAAGAATATATCACATTATCACGGTTTACGACAGAAAACTTCAAAGTCCCATCTCCTGAGACACATTGCAGATCTGCTTTAGAAATCTTTATTGGTGCATGTGATTGTTGTTGCTAACTAAAGGGGGTGGGGGGTGGCACTGGATACACTGTTAGCTTCAGCAAAACAACCACTGCTCCCTTTATTATTATTATTATTATTATTATTATTATTATTATTATTATTATTATTATTATCATCTCTGATTGCAGCCCATTCAATGTGACCTACATCACAGGAAGTCACCAGTTAACCAAAAAACAGAGCTTTACATATTTGAATCTATAATCTATATGGAAAAATCTAAATTAAAATGAAAAAGAGCAAAAAGACATTTAGCAATACCATAAAGGGTACCAGTAATAAGCTAATAATGCTAACTGGATAACCTTGGCTGTCCCTGGAGATTTTAACCCAGGCCTCCAGAGATAAAGGACTTACCTACAGTGCCTATCAGCCCTCAAGCAAATGGCACTCTTACGTGAAATCTGGGTTGATGATACTACAGGGAGTGGTTAATATAAAGTTTACATAACTTGGTAAATCAATCTCTGCCTGCCTGCCTACCCCCTTGAATCTTCATGCTTGCAAACTCACTCTGCGCTATGCAAGAAGGAGACTTTAAGTGCTTTTCCTTCTGCGAGTGAAATCACATTGTGGATAATTGGCCCTGGTTGAAACATTAATTGAGCTACAGACAATATTCTTCTGCTGATTTCTGCTTTACAGTAAACGTCTCACTGTTTTGTTTGTTAGCCACAATCTAGCAAAAAGTAGCGCACTACAAATGATATTAAAAGCCTCCTTATTTTTAAGCATGCCTGCTTCATATCACATTTATAGTAGTTTTATTCCTGTCCCCTGAAATGTTAGGACATTTTAAATCATTCTGAGTAGTTCTTAAGCTAAGCAATCCACTTTGTGGCTTGGAGCTTGGTTTCAGGAGACTCGGTTTCATGGCACTGCACGGCACACCAGGGGAGACGTGGGGTTTGATGCAGACTAGGTATACCCTTACTCCTACTCCGTGTCATGAATATAAAGAGGATCGCCTTTATACTGATACCATTTTACGGAAGCATCCTTACAGAGCCGGTATGTTCACGGTCCTGCATAATCCTGCTCTCCACAGCAGTCAGAGACCTCATATTATATTACAGGGAGAATGAGCTGCTTGTGACATGAAGATGATCAGCCTGCTTCCTGTCCATTCTGACATGCATGCAGAATCCCTGTCTCCATGCTGACCTCCTTACCCCGCAGTGCAAAGCCATCTTTCCACCCTTTAAGAGGTATGATATTAACACTGGTCTAATGCACTGCTGTAAACCCTGTTTGTCAAATTTAACCCAGCTGTTTATCCAATCGGATTCTTTACAATCTCGCACGGGTTTAAGCGGATCGAAACAGAGCCGTAGAGCTGATTTGGGCTTTGGTCAAGGGGTTGGTGGGACATTAAGAGGCATGAGCAATACAGCAAGCACCCAGTCTACTGTATGTAGTGGTGGAGTCAAGCCGGAACCCATCCTAACTCTGTTTTCTATAGGCAGCAGTAGTGCAGTTGAGTCCTAATACAGAAGCTAAGTCACATGACTCACATCTCCCGCACAACTGTCCGATTCGGTCAGTCGTCTTGATGCAATGAAACTTCTTCTATCACTTCTTTAGGAAGGCTAAAAATGCTGACAAAGACAACATCAACAGAGCATCGACTACAACTGTGGACACAAACGAAGCCACAGACACACGACACAGACACTGGTGTTGAGAGCTGGACCATTATTTATTTATTTATTTATTTATTTATTTATTTTACTATTTCTCTACTGGTTTCAAGTTTGGAAAAAGTCAATCAGACAGACTTTGCGGTTCCTGCCTCAATCAGTTACACTGCAGAAATGTTGCAAGCTTTGCTCATGCTTTCATAACCTAGTTCGATTGATCGAGCGTTGTTGATTTAATCATGCAAACCAAATACTGTAGTGAAAGATAAAAAGCATTGCACTGTACACAATGCTTTCTGGAAATACAAAACAAACACATAACATGCACAGCAATGGAAATAAACACAAGCTAGTGCATGCTCTGTTTTCTAGTTCCAGGAAAAAAGGCTCTTGCATTAATTTATTGGTCTTGCACTGCTACTTGTTTGCCTTACAATTACGCAACACAGCCAAGCTGAATTTCAAAGGTAGAATAATCTTAATGATCGCTCACGCGCATACAGCTACATCACTAGAAGCGGAAGACCCCACGGCTGCCCCAGTACTGGTCACGTGTCAGATTATGCCTCTGCTTGAAGGCGAATATACTGCACTTGAAGCCATACTGTGCTGCACTGTATCAATCGATGCGGGGTTCCCTAAACACATTGTAAACACAGTATAATGGACACAGTGCTGTACCAGTGGGCTATTGCGGTGATAAAAATAAATAAATAAATAAACTGTTTAATTTACCAGTGCTACCATTGCGCAATTATAATACTCAGCTGTAGAATCGGCATTAATAGTGCCATACAATATTGCAACTGCAGTCGCCCACACCGACCATTATACTTCTCACCTGATAATAACAGCATGATCTTATTGAATACACTGCATAGTGTGTTCTTATATAAATGTACAGATAGATAGATAGATAGATAGATAGATGTGTTGACCCCTGCAGTGTACACTTTCTTTTTTAATAAAATGAATATAGAATAGATATTACTATTAATATTATATAGACTCACTATAATAATATAGCCTACTACTACAGCATCCTTATATTTGCTGTGGAAGTCATACTACACATGCCGAAACTCCACAATCTTGCGGCTCCCATCTTTCAAATGGATACACACAGTGTGTAGATTAGCAAGTACAGTATAAATACAAATACGCCACATTGCGCAGCAGGGTATGCAAAACGGACACACATTAATAACACAATTAGACGGTAAAATATAACGCTGTTGTATCCATGAAGCATGTATTTAATGGTTAGAACGCATGATCTAATATCTCAAAGAGTTGTAATTCTAACAAGCCGCCCGACGTGTATCCACTGCCTTGATGTAGGTCTGCATGTAGTTAGAAAGCTCAAATGAAATACTGTACTGTAGACGTGCCTGTTTGCTTTATAGTTATTATTATATCCGCATGGTTCTGCTGTACTCCAATATACAGTGTCGCTTTGTGAAGCATTGATTTATTTTGTTATATATATATACATAGCATTCATTTTAAGTCAAGCAGAATTTTCTGTGATCACACACACACACGAACAGCACAGCTCCACCGCTGTTATAAATGGCACCCCTGCCGAATCACACACTGCTATTTTCACAGAGCAACAGCACTACGGTTCAGGCAGGTTGTAGATGCAACCCTTATTAAACCGCGTATTTTATACAATACTTTCTTTTCTTTCTTTTTTTAACAGAACCCGATCCTTACCGTTCTGTTGTGGGGGTTGTGCTAATCTTGTACACATTCCTCTTCTGTGTCGTTATTATGGGACTTATCTTCTTTTTTTTATTTAAACAAACGCACAGTACTAAATAAGCAATCCGCTCTTATTCTATGCTTTCATTATGTCATTTTCACCGCCGGCTTTTTTTTTTTTTTTTTTTTTTTGCTGGTTTATTTCAGTAGTATTGATGGGGTCTGCACCCCAGAGACTGACGCTGGTGCTCGAAACCAGCGCTGTCGCAGCTGTCCTATGTCCAATGCGTATTTCTGTGCATTAAGGCGAGTGTGTTGCAAGCTGACTGTACTTGCTTGTACAGTATATGAGCCTTTCACTTCGCCCTCACCTCCGCCTCTCTCTCTCTCTCTCTCTCTCTCTCTCTCTCTCTCTCTCTCTCTCTCTCTCTCTCTCTCTCTCTCTCTCTCTCTCTCTCTCCTCTCAGTTTCGATTCAAACTCAACGCTGCCTCTATCGAGCAGTGGAAAGAAGCTTTTAAAGGACCAGCCACACCCGAGACGCCTTCCCAGAACACGCACGACAGACAGTCCTTGTTAAAATATGTTTACAGTATGTAGGCTAATAGGCTTGCCCTATTTGCACAACTTTGAGTGAATGTGAATATAAATACATACAAATATAAGTCACAAAAGTTGTAGACTGCTGCCTGATTATTTAACCAAACTGCATGAAAGATTAATTTAAGTCTTAAAATGATTTAAAGTTATAAAAATGAGTAACCAGTACCAGTGTGATACCTTTTTCAGTTATCGGCACCAACATTACAAACACATTGAAATGTTTGCAGGTTATAATGGTGCATGTCAGACACTAATGCAAAACCTAGGTCTCATCAGCACCGCCGCCAACACAGAAGAACAAGTACATGGTGCTGTGTTTAAAATATTCAGAAGAGTACAGTGCATTCTCAGGAAAATAACCTGTATAAGAGCTTGCCATAGTAAAAGCATAGCAAATGTAATAAAGCATAGTGAAAGCATGGTCAATCATAGGTACTGCAAGCAGTGTGAAACACAGAGAGGTCTGGTAAAGCACATTCAAAAAACATGGCAAACCAAACTATGGTAAATGCATAATATAACCATGGGAAAAACCATGGGAAAAGTGCAAAACTACTGTGGCAAACTTTTATAAGGCTGCCATCAAGGAAAATCAGCTTAAGCTGACTCAGAATTAAATGAAAACAGTACGAGATTAGTTAAAAAAAAACCTTGAACTTTTAGAATGTGACACATTCACACTGAAGAGCAGATACGCTTTGAAACATGTTTGCAATCTGCTGCTGGATGATTAGCGACCGTGCTGAAGTGAAATAACAAACACAGAAGCGAGGAGACCTGCTGGAAGTTCTGTTAAACATGCTAATCAGGCTCAGCTAGGAGCCGACTGGTGTGCCGTTAGTTTTGGAAGTGGGGGCTGCAGCTGCGTTGTTTTCATGTGTGTCAATAAAGCAAAGGAATTTATTTACAAGAGGAGGACAAACAAGAACAAGGTCAAGATGGGATTCAGACATGTGACACCAAGAGCAGATTTATTTAGCAGAGAAATTCCTGTCCACGGGAGTGGTAGCACAACAAACAAGCTGAGACTTGCAGGCCACGACGTGAAGCTGGCCCTGGTTAAATGTTAACGTTGTGTCAACAGAACAGGCATGCATTTCACAGGCGCATCTACTGTGCAACGCAGGGGGTTGTAGTCAGACATGCAACTGGCGAAGTTTGTTTCTCTGTATAATCTGTGATCTATTAAAAGTATGTAATAAGCAACAGACTATTGAGGTGCTTGCTGCAATTATTAGAAGTGGCCAGCTAGTGGCACTGTTGGAAGTTAAAAACCTGTAAGTAGACATTACAACAACAAGCCACTGGATGGCACTGTGACTGGAATTCAATTTAAATAATGGCGCTGCTATCCTAATAGCGGCTTTAGTACCAAATAACTAGGAGCAAAAACTAGGATGGAAACAGCAGTTTTAGCAGCATAATACAATTGCAATGAACCTTATCCCATTTTTAGTTATTCTGCTTCTGTACATTTTCTTGTATAGTCCAGTAAAGCCCTCGCTTGCATTGTGTCTGATTGCAGCGATCATCTCCTTCCTGTACCTTTAAAGAGCACAACCATTACATGGAAATGCTCCCTGTCACACCATGATGGGCACACACTGCTGCCCTGTGAGTGAAGGAAGCCAGTCATGTCCTTGTCTCCAGCACTAATTCTCCGACAGAGATAATGTCTGTGCACATTTCAATAACTGCCGTTAAATTATGCCTCCCACTTCTTATCCCTCAGAGAAAGACAGGCAAGCAATTTTCTTAAAGTAGTGGTTAAGGTAGTTATTAAGATTTATATCCTAAAAAAAAAAAGTACCTGGCACCTAAATTTAACCCTTGATGAAATCAACAGCGCCATAAATTAGAAAATACAGCGGCTGCATTATTTACGTCTTTAATCAGTTGTGATTAAAACATGATTGGCAGTATAATTATCATTGAATAACGCCACAGAGCTCTGATTTAATTAATTAAAGCCTTAGTGTTCATAAGCCCTTTCCTAATATCTGTATATGAATTTCCATTCTCTGGATGACCCTCATAGATATAATCGTATAATAGAAGCTACACACAATACCCTTAGCGCATGGTAAATACATACATACAGTGCACAGGGTCTCATTGTGTCTGGGGCGCGTTCTCTGCTGTAAAGTAACGCGCTATTTGCTTGGAAGTCACACGGCAGTCATGAATATGATTTCCAGATGGGCTGCCAGTCAGTGCAGGCTGGTTCCGCGGCTTGAGAGGAGCCGGTGCTGCCAGGCAAGGTCAGGCATGAAATGAGTTCAGGTGGCATCAGTCTGCTCCAGGGGAATGTGATTACAGATCACACAGAGGGCACTGCGGTCGACCGGAAAGACAGACACTGCTCCTGAACCATGGACCTTACCATGCTTTACCATTCCTCTCTGTGTTACCCATGCTTTACCATTCCTCTCTGTGTTACCCATGCTTTACCATTCCTCTCTGTGTTACTCATGCTTTACCATTCCTCTCTGTGTTACCCATGCTTTACCATTCCTCTCTGTGTTACCCATGCTTTACCATTCCTCTCTGTGTTACCCATGCTTTACCATTCCTCTCTGTGTTACCCATGCTTTACCATTCCTCTCTGTGTTACCCATGCTTTACCATTCCTCTATTTCTTAGAGGATTTGCACAGTACAGATCTGAAGGTTCGGTATTGTAATAGCAGTTTCTTTATCGAAATACACAGCACCTCCTAAAGTGGCATAACTGCGGATCTTTTTAAGAGGGAGGTGGCAGCGTGGCTCGATTTTCAAAGCATTTTTAACCACGTGCAAAGTTCACCAACACAATGATATTTGTGATTTCAGCAATGTAGTAAAAGTTGCTTGAAAAAGTTGTCTTCTATAACAAGTTGCTTCAACAGTTGTCAGTATAGTGCACTGGTCTGTTTGACAGAGCCTCCGATTGCCAAGCTGATAAACTGAAGACACTAATGGAAAAACTGTAACACTGGAAATGCGATTGCAGTCACAGTACAGTGCTGTGCTTCAGGTGACACCTGCCCTTGCTCAATGCAGTTCACAATGACAGAGCTGGAGGAGATGGGGTTTGCAGGGGATGCTCACGAACGCTGATGGACCGCAGAGACGCCTTACAGAGCCGGTTCCTCGGGGGAAGGCAGAGCGTGACAGATTGAAATGATTGCGCCAGTAGTCACTGTGCAGTCGAGCAGCCAGCATGACAAGAAACCGTTTAACCCTGTCAGGACTTTAGAGGATATGAAATAAGAGCTACAGGAGTGGCGAGGTCAGATCTCAATTACTGAGAAACTACAAGATACCAAGTCGAGCACACACAGACATTTCGGCTGATGCCTCCACTGGTGTTACAATACATTGAGAAATGGTAATGTTGGATATTAATACATCGTCACTGAAAAAACAATTCTCTCTCGCTAACATTCTAACCACATTTCCAGAAATATACTGTGTGTCATCATTGATAAATATATTAAGGGTTACATGCACGATTTTTTAATTCATTCACAGTTTGGGCATGTTGACAGTAAATTGTCCTGGTACTGTATAAGGGCCTTTCACTAACTCTTTTCAATATTTCACTATTTTTTGATGTGCAAGATAGCAAAATAAAGAGGGAGCCCTGCATATATGTTAAACCCTCCCTACACACACAGACCCCCTGAAAGCATGTGCAGACTGTCCTTGGAGTCCCGTGCTGCCACCTTCAAGGTGAATACCTGTCCCTGTTAAACAAGCTCCAGCCTGGTCTGCACAGAGACAGAGACGGCATCAGTCTGCCAGCTAATAGCAGTTGTCCAAGTCTTTTTAAGGAAGTGAAAAATCTATGGCAGCTGCCTGCACACTGTAGGGTAGGGTGATAAGAAGCTGCTGCAGCGTGTAAGAAGGGGGATCAATTAGGTTTACTCAGCAGTCTCTGGAGCCAGAGAAGGGAGACATGATCCCACACCTCCCCAAAGGGATGATTTCCTCTGTGCTTTGAAATGGGATAGGGCCACAGATAGACTATTTATCTGTCTGTCTGTCTGTCTGTCTGTCTTATATTTCAGTTTTTCTCTCTGTCTGTCTTTGTACGTCTGTTGTTTTTGCCTTACTAATTTTGAACCTACTAATACAGAAGGCAAATACATTTGGTACGGATTTCAAATGTGAAAATTTACCACTTATACAGAATTAGTATTATTGTTATTTATTTGTTTATTTAACCAGGAACAAAAAAAAAAAACACATTCAGGCGGTAGTAGCCTCACAGCTTTCAGGCTCAATAATTTTCTCTGGCTCTCTCTTGAAGGAAAGAAAACAGCGAGAGACCAGAGAGGCTTTGTACAACGGGTGAAAAGGGCAGCAGTGTGGAGTAGTGGTTAGGGCTCTGGACTCTTGACTGGAGGGTTGAGGGTTGTGGGTTCAATCCCCAGTGGGGGACACTGCTGCTGTACCCTTGAGCAAGGTACTTTACCTAGATTGCGCCAGTAAAAACTGTATAGATGGGTAATTGTATGTAAAAAAAATAATGTAATTGTATGTAAAAATAATGTGATATCTTGTAACAATTGTAAGTCGCCCTGGATAAGGGTGTCTACTAAGAAATAAATAATAATAATAATAATAATAATAATGAAATAACCTTCTCAAGAGAAATCAGTGGAAAGAATGGATGTACTGCCTTCTACCGCTATTACATCTGCTATGGCAAATTTGCTTGTTCCTTCCTCTGTATTTTTTACACACTTACCATTATTAGGAGTTAGGAGAAATACAATATTGCATATACAGTAGATGAAATGCATGTGGGGGTTTTACGAGAAACATACATTACAACTCTTTCCAACAAGATTCTCAAAGTCAGTTATTTACAATACCCAGGTACAGCATATCAGAACATTATCTACTTTAAAAACATAAAGAAAACAACAATGACATGTCCACAATGACAGCTTAGCCTTTTAAAAGACTGCTAGAGCTGGAGTAGGAGTAATAATCACTTTGTGACTCACGTCAGCTGCAGATGCTGAAACTCCAACGTGCTGAATTATTTCCTTCTACGAAAGGTCACAGAAAGCTGTTGATTTTTTCCTAAATAGTTTCAGCTGTGATGTGACACAGATACACGGGTCTCAGAGAAAGGGGAGGCAGATGATTTCAAGGCTGGCAGCTAAGTGCATTCATGTTTCAATTTAGGAGTGTGTCAGTATTATTCATTTAGGGAGTGGGAAGAAATTAGAGGAGTGGGGATCAGTCAGATACTGGGCAAACTATAAATGACAGGAGTTTTCCCAGCTAATTTATTTTACCTGTGCCCCCTAAGTTTAAAGCAAGCACAGTAATTTTGTCAGTTAACAATGCATTGACTGTGCATAAACTAAGACAGATGGTCAGAGTTTTCAACACACGTACCATAACAGTGTGGTTTACATAGCCTCCATGAGCATTACTATATATATATATATATATATATATATATATATATATATATATATATATATATATATACATACATTTAAAAACTTTAAACTGATTATTTCCAAGCAACACTAAACCTTAATTTGCTTAAAAACAAAAACATAAAATCAGCAGCTTTCTAAAAGTGTGTTTTTGATTCCAGAGGAGCAGGTGCGACACTAAGCTTAATGACAGAAATCAATCTCCAGTTTAGTCTCTTGGAATCTGAGAGTGAGCAGCAGCCCTTGTCTTTTTGACTCTTGTTATAGTTCAGTGAGATGCAGACGGTCAGGATTAAGCACTGATCAGCTGAAAGAAATCCTTCTGTCGTATCCCCCCCCCCGTCACAATTGGATTTCGTTTCAGCATCCTGCAGACCTGCAAACAAACTCCTTCTAAGAGCTGCAAGGTGGTCTTTCTACACAGAGACTTGGCACCGTCGGACTGCACCAGGAATAAGGAAATCGAGACAGGGATGCTACCTGGCGCCGTATCAATGGATCAAGCAAATCTGCTTCTGAGTGTGGCATGTGGAGCCAGCATGGTCTCTGGCAGCAGAACAAAACTGAGGATTTTCGTCTCTTAACTCTGTCGTTTAACTCTTTCTCTCCTAGATGAGGCTGCAACAACAAGAGGCTGCGTGCTTTTACTGCAATAGCTGCTGCATGTCGTGATCCTGGGCTCTGTGGAAAGTGCAGGAGCATCTTCTCTAGGCTAATCACAGTTGTCAGGGTTGGTTTAGGCAGTCAGTA
Source organism: Acipenser ruthenus (assembly GCF_902713425.1). Taxonomy (NCBI): domain Eukaryota; kingdom Metazoa; phylum Chordata; class Actinopteri; order Acipenseriformes; family Acipenseridae; genus Acipenser; species Acipenser ruthenus. The sequence continues at coordinate 1,162,993 of NC_081203.1, read as the reverse complement.
CTGTTGTTCACGTAACCTTTAATTCTAACTGATCTTTGCTTAGCATGTAGCACCACCTGGTGATCAGATACTGGAATTGATCTGCTATTTATTTATGTATTTGTCTTAAAGGGAAAGCCTTTTTTGAATGTGTGTGTGTGTGCGTGTGTGTGTGTGTGTGTGTGTGTGTGTGTGTGTGTGTGACGATTGTTGCTCATAACAGGTGGATAGACAGCAATAGGGAGTTCAATCTTCTCTATTAATCCACAGTGAATGGATAGCACAAACAGTGGCGTCCCAACGTTGCCCAGTTAGCTTCAGTACCCATCTTGCCCCTTTCACATTAGCCTGAGGCCTTGTGATACGGGCTGAGACCACCAACCCCATTTAAACTGTAACGAAAGCTAAACCCAGGTCTGTAGAGATATTTTAAAAGAATGATGAAAAGCCTCATTTTCAATTCAGCGTGATTCAATTCGCTCTATTGTATGATTGCCACTTCAAGGCATTAATAGCCTGAAATTATGAATAATAACCAAGTAACCATGGAGACGGAATGGGCCAGAAAGTTCTCGGAATACAGAAACATGAGACACAACCAGAAATCAGCTACCGTGCATTAGCACACTGAGAAGTGGATTACAGTCCTGTGCAATGCATATAGATTATCGAATAGGGTAACGTGCAATGCAAGCTGATACAATACATATAGAATGTCATATTGCGTGCAGTATGTGATAAGCTGATATCCAGATGGTCACTCATGTGACCCCAATACATACAGTAAAATAAGACTGATGTAAAACAGTATAGCTACTCTTAATGTAGCTATACTGTGGTTCAGTGCTGTGTAGTCAAACTGCACAATAGAAGACATGCCAGCCCTGGCTGTGGTTCAGTGCTGTGTGTGGGAGGGAGTTGTTTTCATCATATTTTTTACATACAGAACTAGATAGTTCGAGGCTCACAGTCGGAATGAAGCCGAGGATCCGGGTGCTGCAGTTTGCATTGCATTCTCAGTCGAGAGACAGTAACGCGTGTTGGGTTCGGTTGAACACAACCCTCCAAACAGTGCATTGCAGGTATTTTGCGGATAAGAGCTAAAGATTAAAAAAAGAAAAGAATGCAGCATTGTTATGTGAATCCTTGTCCTTTATAGACAGGTGCAATTTAAGCGCATTGCTGTGTAAGAGTGTGTTACCATGACTGCAGCTCACAGCACCAGAGCAGACCTGTGCTTATTCACAGGAATACCTGTGCTGTGAGAGGCAGGAGCAGGCTGCATTGCCAGCTCTGTGTCTCTTAAACAGATTTGTGAATGCAATCAGGCACTGCCTGGGGAGCTATTTAATTAATAGTCCAAAGCTATGCACATTGGTTGTTGTGCCTGTTTGAGAGACTAGTGCTCTTCGTGATCCTTCTTAATACACATGATTAGTGTGACCTCATCAGTTTTCATGTTGGCCATGATGTATACTTTTCATAAAGGAAGCAAAAAATACCTGCCTGTTCATCTCCAGTTAAGATCCCCTATTCATTAAGTTAATAAGGCTGCTACCATATTTACATACAAACTTGAACTACTCCCCTATTCAAATGATTGCTCGCTATTAAAATTACTATTGCTCTTGCTATGTACAATACAATTCTGTTATGGCTGCTAGTTTAAATGGTGCCTTAATACAGAATATGTACAGAACTACTGTATATATTCACACACATGCAAAAAAAAAAAATAGCAACACTTTTATAGTTCGGTGTGTCTAGAGTTCTCTCTAGTTGCAATCCTTTGATGGTGCAATCGTTTGTCAGTCATTTTTGTAAACCAGCCCCTATTTGAATTTGAGGATTTTAACATGCCGTTCAGAGTTCAGAGGTTCCCTGTATTTACAGACAAGCCCAAAAGAGACTTTGATTCATTGTGTGTTTGCAGCTCTATGACAAGCACAGAATTCTTCAGTGTGGAAGCACAGGGGCCCGCCATACAACCAAAGGCTGCTCACCAGGAGGTGATTCCCCAGCAGACGGCTCCTCCATTTGTGCTTTCATTCAGCCTCTCAATCAGGAAACCTATACGGCTGCAGACTGTACCTGCTGTGCAATGGTAACATGCAGAGCCCACCTAGTTTGCAAACCCTGGACGTGCTTACGCAGGTCAAAGCTTATGATCGGTCCACCTGGTTTCTGCTGTAGCATCACGTTGCACAACATTAGAGCAATGACATTTGCCTTGGTGAACTAGAAGTGCATTCATTTGGTCCATGGCTTTGACAACACAGAGCAATCTGGCAACGAAGCCGCCTTTGTTCAGTGCTCCACATGCTTTGCAAGCCAGTTCCGTAGCCCATTGCTGTAGCTTTCAAAGATTTATAATTATAACTGTCCTTTCTTTCCCTGCCTGTATGAATGGAGGGCTATATTCCACCCTCAGCTCATTGAAATGCACAACGCCGCTCGTCATGTCGGAGTCCCAGAAGACTTTGTTTTTTCGCTGCCATGTTTTTTTTTTTTGCGGCTTCAGGCCTTGCAAGATTCCAGATAAGCCCATAAATCAAGCGGGAGGCTGTTTTACTGAGGGGGAACAGCGAGGCCAGAGTGCATACAATATCATCACAAGCCTTCTTTGTTGTCAAACTGCAAGGCATTTCTTGTAAACCTTCTGCAACACAGAACACATCAGGTATGTTATGTAATACCCCTGCAATGCATTTAGATTAGAAAATAAATGCTATAAGAAAGTGGGAGATAACGTAGGCAAGCTAGGTACAGGGATGCTACAGTATACTGTAAACACTGAATACTACTACATTCAGCTAATGTTAGTTTGGAACAGATTTTTCGCATAGCACACAACGCCACCAGCTGAGCAAATGCTGTAACAGTGGTTGACTAGGATGTTAGCTCAGTTTTTTTGTGCGTACCTAATGCTGTGCTACGGTGACTGATTCCAGCAGTGCATCTGTAATTACATAACCACTAAATATCAATTAAAAGATGTCCAATACGTTGCTATGCATTGTGGTTCAATCACTCCCAGGAGGAGTGTACTAATCTTTAATAGCAGCAAAGACAGCAAACATCAGGACCTGCTGAGAGAACACTCTGTTTATCTAGTCCAGCTCCACACCAGACTCACAGTAATGATTTCATCAGCACTGTCCCGCAGCAGACAAGCGGAGGCAGGATTCAGACCAACACCACAAACTCCCGGAGTACGGGTTGGATTGCTAACCTGTATGAATGTATCATACATCTCCCTCTACGCCATGCTGCCATTTCACATGCAACTGAGCGACCCAATCATTTTACAAAGCAGATTCACTGACAGTAAGGGAGCAGTCAGTCAGACAGCTCCCCTATCAGCCCTGGTTCAGCTGCCTCATGAATGCATCTAACCTGAGATTCACCCCTTTCGTGCTGAAGGTTTCAAACTGTTGAGATAATGCAATCGTTGCTGAACAGTTAGTCAGGAATAAACACAGTGGTTCTTACAGAGATGGGCTGTATAAACTGGGAAATCTAGCAGCCATGGACGTATCTAACTGAGCAGCAAAATCATCATAAATATATTCCCGGGCAGTGGATATTTTGAATCCTGTACAGTAAGAGCAAGTTCAGGTCATAGCAAGCACAGCTGACCCAAGCTCTGAAGGGTAAATGTGTTAATCACCGTGTTTAACATTGTAACCATTACCCAGTACTGTGCCATGCAGCCATCTGGTAATATTATTGTCCTCACGGCAGAATTAACCCACTGTATCCATGCCGTGGTGTTACTCAGTTTCCAATATGCCCCCCTAGGTTTCTAAAAAGACAGGTGCCCAGTAATATTGGAGTTTTATTATTATTAGTCAAGGAGTGACATTGCAGCACTTGTGAAGGACGACAGAGCTGTCAGGAGAATGATTCCCTGAACTAGGCCAGCATGCTATCAGAGCTGAAAATAGCAGGAACGCTGCTTTATAATTAACACCTTCCAATGAGGGAGGCTGCTGTGAGAAACAGAGGGATAGAACTGAGGCTGGTCCCTGGCTCTACAAAGACCAGCCAGCCAGAGCGCTGTCTAATTAAAGCCTTCGTTTCACACTGGAGCTACGGTAGCACATTAGGGCAATTCAGCATGTCCTCCTCACTGTTTTATTGAAGCTGTAAGGAAACTTTCTAGCAGCAGACGTCAAGTCAGTAGAAATGTGCACGAAACCAAAACCAGTTTCCCCGTAAAATACCGATTTTGTAGTTATACTGTATGCAGTCTGGGCCTTCCTTCCTCGGTATCCATGGGAACAAACGATCTAGACGTGGTGTTGGTTTTTAGAAACTTTGAAATAGAGGGCTGTGAACAGAGCCAGCCGCTCGCAGCTGAAGCACAGACACAAAGAGATGTGAGAGGGGTCTTTCAGAGTCTCAGGTGGCCTGGCTCACTGCCTGCCTGACAGATCATTAAACTTGCACACAAATGAACACACTCCATTCTAAGAAGCGTCCTGTCTGAACTTCCGACACCTGAGAGCAGGATGCTAGCTGAATTGGGACAGGGATACATTTATTAATGTTTGCTAGGTTTTGCTTGCATGAAACATGAAGATCTAGAAAATAACATTTTTTGGAAATATCAAGCTTTTTTTTTTTTAATCAAAACAGACGTTAGAAAAAAAAAAAGATTTCAATAACTTTGTTGAGGTTAAAGTTTTGCACATGGCTGAAGTTAAAGCTTTTCATATGGAAAAAAAACACACACATTCTAAATACAAATGCTTAAAGGTTCTATTCCAGAATGTACAGTATAAAAAAAGACATTCTAAATACCAATGCTTAAAGGCTCTATTCCAGAATGTACAGTATAAAAAAAGACATTCTAAATACCAATGCTTAAAGGTTCTATTCCAGAATGTACAGTATAAAAAAAGACATTCTAAATACCAGTGCTTAAAGATTCTATTCCACATATGTTAATTACCATGTAACTACACGTGCATTTACAGCCAAACAGCAGTTTAATAAGAGACACTTTCTACTGAGTGCTAGCCAGTGTAGTACAATGCTGCTATGCATTAGCGCAGGATTTTCCATACAGAATGAACCCTGGGGAATACAGAGTTGCTCTTTCTCTGAGGTTATTCCATCAGCAGTCACACACTCCCTGGCTCAGTCTTGATGCGTCTCTTTACTGGCTCCATACCCCAGCACTGACAGCTCTCTGTGGGCACCCCATCAGTGCTCTAATCAACACCCTCGCTGGAGCTGCCAGCAGGGTTTCTATGCCAACCAGACCTCCACGCACTGCTGTAAGATTTAAAAACTTTTTTTGCAATAAGATTAGGACCCATTGTTTTTTGAACTAGCAGTTCCTGGACTTTACCTGACAGACAGACAGGCAGGCAGGCAGAAAAACAGACAGACAGACAGAAAGATAGGTACCGGTAATTAGATATACAGACAGATAGATATATATATAGATAGATAGATAGATATAGATATAGATATAGATATAGATATAGATATAGATAGATAGATAGATAAATCTTTGCTCTTTAGCATTCAGTGTGATGAATGATGATTCATGAATTATCTCATCTAATCATCTGCTCTGTGTGCTGGGAATGCAGAGCTCCTTTGATCTGGCAGATGAGCTGTCTAGGCCAGTGCACTTCAACAAGAGATGACTCAACCAACCCTGGACACAGAACAAAGCCAGTACCTCCCGCGACACGGCGGCCTCTGTTTTTATCTGTATACATTATGAGTGGCTCTCGGCGGCTGTGTCGCATGTCAATCACAGAAGAACGATGGGGTTATTTGGGGCGGTGGGCTCTTAACAGAGATGCACCTAAACCTGTCTTGAAAAGCTCATGCCTGTCAGTGTGATGTCCCAAGTGAAGTTTGACCGTGGCTGCTTACCTGGGGCTGGATAGCCGGATGAGAGTCCTGAGCTGCTCCAGTATGCGTATCATTGATTGGTATCTCTAGGTGTAAAATGAATGGGTGCTTAACATTAGCACATGGCGTAATCAATATGAATTAACAGCAATCAACTGAGACGTGTTTGCATTCATGATCTGCAAGAAACTGGGCTAATTTTCAGATATCTGACACTATCGTGGCTGAAGCCCCCTTCAGGTGTTTACCGTTGTTAACAAACAGATTTCGTTTTGCATGTCTAGCTATTGTGTTTGCAGTGTTTCAATTTTCGATGATGTTTCTTTTTCCCCTTGCATCTGCTTGTGCAGTATTCATAAAAGAAAAGAGCTGGGCAGCACTTCAAGTTAAACCACTTTACATCTTTCTCAGTAATGCCCTCTTCACATTGCCGATATGAATATGGAAAATCATTTCTCAAAGGAAGAGTCTGCCTGTGTCAATTAATGCAGACATTGTGTTTTCTAAAGACATAATTCAAGCCCTTATTCTGCCTTCACCCTTTTAGAAAATAAAGATGACTCAATGCTGAAGCAACAGAAGCCAGAAATGATGGCAAGCACCATATAAACACATTACAATAACATGCAATGACAGTTTCAGTGGGATTTGATGCTACCTACCTCTTAACTTTCCTTCTATTTCGTTTTTTTTTATCAACCAGGTAAATCTCTTACTTTCTGTAGATTACAGAATATTTCTGACACCTAGTTGTCAGATAATGCCTGGTCATAGAAATGGATCTTCAGAAGGTGATTTTTTGCATGTATATTTACCATTACAATGTAATCGTACCAGTTATGCAACCCCTCCGAACGTGCTGAAATTCATAACTACCAACACAAAAGGGTCCTCATGCCTGCCATTTAGCAGCTGCATAACAATCTTAGCAAAGTGGAACTTCCAGGTGAACTGAATTATGGAACACATTGGCATGAAGCGGTCATGTTTTATCGAGCCACTTTTTTGTATTGATTGACTATGCTTCGCCCTATCGCTGCACAACCTATTTTCACTTTTTAAAAAAAAAGAGCATGTATAGAGCCAATGCATTCACTGTACGTTGCTGACAAGCTGGCATCATCGTCACATGTGGGCACAGTACACTGCTTGTACCATCCTGTCCCTCCTGTTACATCATATCCAGCTGTCTCATAACTATTCCTGATACTGACGCTTTCAACTGACTCTCAGTTAGAACATCTGCTAACTTTAAAAAAAAAAAAAAACTCTTAGATGTATTATTCATGAAACAAATATATAGAATCAGAGCGCTCAGCAGTTCATGCCACTGTGCAAAACTCCCACCATTTCAGCAGAATTAAACCGTGTATAGCTGTGGCGTGCACATTTCATTACGCAGCACCCCGTCGAACACAAAGTTATTTGATCTGGAGAGAATATTATATTATATGCTCTGTAATGAAGCCGAGTGCCTTTTGATGTGCAAACGGTTCAGAAAGGCTAGAGGCCCTTCACTGAGAGATGCAGCATACCACCCCTTTTTCAAAAACCCGATCTGCCATCACTGACACCCCTGTTTAAAAACCTGATCTGCCATCAATGACACCCCTGTTTAAAAACCTGATCTGCCATCAATGACACCCCTGTTTAAAAACCTGATCTGCCATCACTGACACTGCTGTGGTGTTTTTTTTGGTACTGTGACCACATTCAATTACCACACTGGGTAGCCAAGACGTCAGAGGCCAGTCTACAGTCTGTCAACCAGGACTCAACTGGCCACACCTCAGCTGGACTCTACTCAGCCACTTTGGAACTGGACAGGAACGCGGTGTCTCAAATCAAGTGTTCTAGTGGACAAGTACAAACCATGTCCCGCATCACTGAGTCCTGCCCACTAACTAAACTATCTCAGGGTCTTGGAACTTTGCATGCTGGTGATGATTCAAGGTGGCTGGAACTGTATCCTGAATAAAATCATATAATACAAGGTCCTTTGCAGCATCCGCCTGTAAGATGCCAAGCTAAGATCTTAGTGCTGAGGAGCCCTAGAGAGTTGGAAGCAGGGCTCTGTGAAGAGGTTTGTTAACTGAGTGTGCTGGCGAGGAAAAGCTCTGAAAAGGAAATGCAGATGTCTTTTTTTTTTTTTTTGTCGGCAGGGATTAAATAAAAAACGAACAAGCCTATTCATTAATATGAGTTAGTCTGGTCTATATTAGATTGACTGGTACTCAATAACTGTATAAACAAGAGCAGCGGCTGTGTGTGTATTCCAGTGTACTTATATAACAGAATGGACACGCAGTCCTAGTGAACTCAGAGTCTATAGTGCTGCAGTGCCATTAAAGTTTCATATACTTGTAGAACCCAGTTTCATATACTTGTAGAACCCAGTTTTTACATTTTCTCAGCAGTTATAAATCCTCCCCACTGAGACACAAGCTGGATTGAAGTACTTTTCCAGGGTGCATGCTGGCTTTATTTCATGTTTTTTTTTTTTTTTTTCAAAGAGGCTTTACTGGCGTGTTTATTCCCCAGAGGTACATTCCTATTTTTTTTTAAAAAATGTCTGTGTCTTTTCAGCTTGTTAAAGATTAGCCATTATTTGCCCTGAAAAGGGATCAGTCTTTGAGAAAGCACCAAAAAAATTAAACAAATTACCAAACCAGAGATTAACAAATTAGTTTTAAGTTGTTTCTTATTCATATTAAACTTATTGGTTTTTTTAATTACTTGCAGAAAATAATCAATTTGCATTTTAGTGTTTAATCATTTCCTTTTTAAGTGGGGATTGGGCTCCGTCTCTAGAGAACCTCATGCATTTTTAAAGCACGGGAATGAGCCCCAGTGTGGTGTGAGCCAAGGAATGATACTCAGCATCAAGTGAGACTTACCCACCATCCTTCCAATCACAGAACACTCTGTTTCCGAGGCAATGCCTGCAGCCAGCCAATCGGGCTCCGCTGAGGTCACACAGCACTGTGACCTCAGCAGGAAAGCATGAGTGCTCTTGCACTGTTAAGACTGAGCCTTTCTCTTCTGTCTTGTTTGTTTAAATCCTGCCTTGTTCTGAATGGATGCAGGAGGTAACATTCCGTGTGAGTCCATGTAGCGCTGTTTGAGAAATAAGAATGTATTACATGCAGCTTAACAACACAAAGCTCCAATGCTCTGGTTTGCACAGCTCAATCTGACAGTGTGATATAATGTAGAACCTGCCGTGATCAAAATAACTCATATGAATGAGCAGGCTTGTTCGGTTTCATTTAATATCTGCCGACCAAAAACAAAATCGTCTTAAAGGGATTTGCTCTGGAACTCAGAGTATTGGCATAGCCCTGATGGGCATGAGAGCCTGTGTCTGTATCCCTGTGGGTTCTGTGCTTGAGAAGGAACGTCTTGTAAACTTTAAAGCAATCTCAATTGACTGAAGGAGCTCACAGCTCAGGTTCTCTACGATCAGGGGATTTCTTTTAATGAAAGCGCCTGCTTCCCTGGCAATAGAGGAGTGCACACTATAGAAAATGTTGTGATCAAACCCCTTTTTCAACATGACAGAGGTTTTCTGCATGCTGAATTACACGAGGTTTTGTGAAACAGGGGCATTGCGATGCAACAGAAAGAGATTGCTGTACTGTCCGTATCTACCTTGGACAGCGACAACCTGCACAACCCCCATCCTGACCACCAGGGGGCAGTAAATACACCAGAGCAAATAAACTCTACAGTGGGATCATTCTCTGAGCTGTTGATTCCTGTTAATGTACAGCACACTCAGGAGAGACAACTCATTTTTTCTAAATGGAACAAGCTTTGTGTTAAATAGAAGCCTGTGGCAATGTTAGTTATTAACACTGGTAGCAGAAAGTATGTTTTGTGAGATAAGTCAGAGGGTTAAAGATTTATACTGAGCACGATTGTCTGCCTGCCTGCCTGCCTATACGCCTACCTGTCTGTCTGCCTGTCTGTCTTCTGTGCAGTTCGAATACAGTCTAAGCCACGGAAAAGAACCCCTGTATCCTAACCTTGCCCGTACTCTCTCTTCCTCTCTCAGATGCTATAGTATCTGTGGTGATGGTCTTGTTTGGTATTTTTCGACCTTTTCTGTCAAGTGTCACATGCAGGTGCTTGCTTTAGCAGGCTGTGCACGGCCCACTGTAATGAAAACCAGCGGGGGTTCCTCTCGGCAGGTCTCAGGATTGTGAATCCTGGGGTTCCCGTCAGAGATGGAGCCTGGGATCAGGTGCAGATGGCCCTTCATTCACCCCATGTGTGACTGAGCTTGTGTTAATGGTATGGGAGCAGGTTTATATGAGATCTCCCTTAATACCCAGAGCTGTACTGTAGTCCCTTGACTGCAAAACAATACACTGAACAGAATGAAAATGCGCACCCCTGTAGCGCTCTCCGTTACACACACGGTTCCAGAACGAAAATGCGCACCCCTGTAGCGCTCTCCTTTACAAACACGGTTCCAGAACGAAAATGCGTACCCCTGTAGCGCTCTCCTTTACACACACGGTTCCAGAATGAAAATGCGCACCCCTGTAGCGCTCTCCTTTACAAACACGGTTCCAGAACGAAAATGCGTACCCCTGTAGCGCTCTCCTTTACAAACACGGTTCCAGAACGAAAATGCGCACCCCTGTAGCGCTCTCCTTTTACAAACACGGTTCCAGAACGAAAATGCGTACCCCTGTAGCGCTCTCCTTTACAAACACGGTTCCAGAATGAAAATGCGCACCCCTGTAGCGCTCTCCTTTACAAACACGGTTCCACGCTTCTGCTTATAAACACTGCAGCAAACCAGGTTATTTAAGCCCCTCAGGCATTGCTCTGCATGCACTGATCGTTCCGAAAATGGTAAGTAAATGGAAAAGATTTCAGCGGCTTCACATTGGCATGATGGGGGGTGCTCAGATCAACTCTGGACAGGCCATACAGTTTACTATGTGCATTTTGTAGCGGTGTGGTGGAGATGACTTAGCTATTATTTTGGTACTCTGCACACTGTAAAATGTATCTATATTCAAACCCTATCAAGTGGCTGCACAGAGAATCACTCTTGCACAGATGAAGGGACACACATTTATTTTTTTATAGTTACAGCTCCACCAAGTGGAGAAGTCGGTCCTTCAAAAACTAGAGACTGCTGAAAAATTTTATGGAAGAGTGCAGTGAATTCTAGGACAAGGACCTGAAAACTGTCAGCGTATTCACCTTGTTTTTCCTGTTGAATGTTATGTCGGCAGATTTTAATCAGTTATCTATACAACACTATACATTTAGAAATCCCTTCCTGTGGGTCAAACTCTTATCCATGGTCTTCCCAGGAACCTGCAGATTTTTTATTTCATTAAAAAAAAAAAAAAAAACAGAGTGTTGAGGAACAGTGATAAAACGTTGCCAACAGGATATGAAATAGCTGTCCCTGGTTACAGTGTATTATTCTTTCTTTAGATCTCAGGGATGAATAGAAATGCTCTTTCATCAGGAAAGGCAGTTTTCCCCTTGCCTATTGTAAGCAGGATTTTAATAACAGCTTTTCAACATTGCAGCGTGAAGAGTCTTGTGTGCAAGTCTGTCATCTGAATCATTATAAGGTTTACAAAGGCTCGGAATGAACACACCACACCAGTTAGGAAGAAAATGTTTTTGCATTTATTAGACAGGCATTTGCAATACGGCTTCACAAACAGTTCTGTGTGCAAATGGAAGCATTGAATGACAAATGTTCTTTATCGATATCCTTTTTCATCTTTTTATTATTATTTTTTTTTGCACACCATCAGAATGGAGCTGAAAAAAAATGCATACACCAGGAATAGCGGTAGTAGGAAAATATCCACAAGTTGATCGTGCTTATAAAATTCATTTAAATCTGTACAGTGAAGACAGATGGCTCCCTGAAATACAGCAGCCCACATGTTGCCTATAATCTAAAGCATGAATGGCTTTCAGGCTTCAAAGAAGCCAGCAGGTGACCTTTTTCTTAATAGTTAGTTAGTGGTCTGATCCATCAAATTGTGCCTTGGAGTCATTTTTGAATGTAGTGCTTTAAAGACAGATGACTTAAGTGGGTTGCACACTTTAACCCACCAAGTACCAAATTCATTGCTTTTCGATAAACAGAATCTGGAAATTGGTGTAATTTGATACATTCTAAATGAATATGCTACCATTCTAAAAGGTGTCAATCTTTTACAAGTGTAAAATGACAAGAATATTTACAACATAATTCCCAGCGTCCCATTTTGAGGGCAGTCAGACCATTTCACGTCGGCTGTGACGCTCGACACACAGAAAAATGTTATCATGAATTAACCGCTACATTTAGACGTACATTTTACGGTTAACAAAATTAGAGGAGTAAGTTATAATAATAACATAATTAAAAGAGAACATTTAATTGTCAGGTAAACATTACAAAGTAGCCTGTCCTCAAATGAGGACAATGGCTCTTGATGGATTAAAAGCACCAAGCCGGGATTGCAACACTGTTCATGGAATCAGAATCTCTGGGGTTGGTAGAGAACGAAAGACCTCAGAGAGTGTATTACCAAAGCCAGTCGTCCCACCCAAGAAATCTGGTCAAGCAGCAATCGCTAGCAGCCTTTACATCCAGGAATTTATTTTATTTTTTTTCAGGTCTTTTGATTCTTACGCAGCAGACAGCTAAATATAGCAAAGCACTTTATACACAGTTAAAAGGCTTCAGGATATATTACATTGGAATAAAAAACAGTACGTCAATAGCGATAAGGGAAGTGAAACAGCGTGGTGATCGAGTTCAATTCTGTAGTCTGCTGATCCAACACTGCAGGTCTGGCTGTCAACTGCATTACCTGTCAGACAAATGATTCTAAAAACAAGACTAATGTTTCGCTTGTGCATTCTGAGAACAACAGGTGTTCCGATTGCTTAGGATTCTGCTCTGGTCATGTAGAATAGTATTAGGGTGCTAAACATTACTGCAGAGAAATTAGTAGGGCACTCCCTTACTACCAGTCGCACCAGGAGATCTAAGCATGTTTTTTTTTTTTTTTTGCTCCAAAAAAAGATACAGAGAAGAGTTCAAAAGGATATGTAGGAGGAGTGTCCGATTCGGAATGGAAGTGCAGTAGTTACCCTGCTTTGGACACACAGTGCAAACAGCAGGATACTCGAATCTGAAAACCTCGAGGAAGTCTGACAGCACGAATTGTTCAAACAAAAACCAGACATGTTTACTTTCAATCGGTTTTTAAAGCAAAAACCAAACAACACACATAAACAAACACAAGTCAGTCACAAATACAAGGTAGCCACGGTTCGGGAGTGCCTGGTCGCACACAATGTGTAGGCTTCTGTACTGCAGTAAAGCCAAGACGTGTCCCGCAGTGTCTGTAACATCATGTTGTTGTAAAAGTTAAACAGCACAGAGCTTTCTAGTTTTCTGTTTCCTCAGCAGGTTTGAGTCCACAGGTATAGATTTCATACAGAAGGCACCTAAGACTGTGCTAAATTTATCAGGATTCAGTATAACACCAGCCTGGTAAATGTAACATTTAAATACTACTTCTGTATGTGTTAATAAAACATGATCGCGCAGTACCAGCATGATATTTTTATTAATCCCTTTCTCTTCGATGTAGTGTTAACTTCCCTGTTTTACAGTGAAAAATATGTTATCGATGTGCAAAGATTTGGATCGGCTTTCAGATAGCATGTCTTTGAAAGCAGGAGCGATCAGGGAAAACTGAAGTGTGCATAATAAAATCAAACATAAAGAAAGAGGCTCCCTTAACATGCCTCTTGTGTCTGTTTATGCTGTGGTTGTAGTAGTATGATTTTACTTCAGCGTAAGCTAGTAAGGACCAGTACTGAAACCAAAGTAGCGGCAATGGTTGGTGATCAGTCTGTCAAGACTGCCATTTACAACAAGCCCCCTTTGAAATTCACAACCAGTATTTTAGATTGTAATCAGAGACCTTACATGTACCACTTTAAACAAGCTCTCCCAAAGGAAACATGTCGATCATGTACAACACATTAGCACGTCCACCCCTGGATTAAAGGGGAATGCTTGTGAAGGTTCTTTGTTTTGTTGAAACATTCTAGAATTGAAAGCGTGGTTCTGGAAGTGGAACGAAAAAAAAAAATCGAACAGACGTCTATTTTCCTTGATTACGGGGGAATCGAGCGCTCCGACAAGTCAAGAAAAAAAAAAAAAAGGGAAATAAACACCACACACAAGGAGTAATAATGGGAAAAAAAACTAAGTAAAACAAGAAAGGTAAAGCCACAGTTGCATTGTTCATCATCGGCTACGGCGAGACAGCTGGGTTCCAGACGAACCACGCCCACGTCCAGCCCTGATTGGACAGTACAGAGTCTAGAGCTCCTCATAGTCCCCGCCCCCGCTCTTTATTGGCCCCTCCACTCCTGCCAGGAAGGCCTCCAGGTCGCCCATCTCGTCTGGTTTCTTGCTCTTCGATTTCTTTTTTTTGTCATCCCCCCCTCCTCCTCCTCCTCCTCCTCCTCCTCCTCTCTCCTCTTTCTCCTTCTTCTTTTGCTTGTGCTTCTTCTTAGTGGCCTTCTCTTCCTCCTGAACGCCCGCAGAGAAGACAGTTCATTGTAAATATCAAAAAAACGACACAAGCATGCAACATTGTTAAAGAAAGGTTTTTAAGCTTTATATTCCAAGTCCTACGCGAAAGCTCAAAAAACAAATACCCAGTTACACTGGAAACTAAATAGTTTAGCAGACAGTCCCTTCCTGTAAATACAAAGCGTGTAGACTTTGAAAGTACGACAAATCCAGAGTGCTAAAGACAGGCAAGATAGACACGTACCTCTTTGCTTTTTTTCTTCTTTTTCTTTTTGTCTTTTGATGAGTGTTTACTGTCTTTATCTGTAGGGGAAAACACAATATATAAAAATCAGTAAAAAAACACAACAGAACCACTCAGGATGAAGGTTATTTTTATAATGTTTTAAGACCAGCTTGCCTGCAGCCTCGTCGCTGCTGTCTCTGAGCTGCACGCTCTTCTCTTCGAAGCCCAGGCCGAACAGGTCAGTGCTGTCTTTGGGTTTGAAGGAGAGGACGCTGGGCTTCAGGGGCTCGGGAACCTTGGAAGGAATGAACTCGTTATCGGAGAGGTCGGAGATTTCATCCCGGACCGGGAACACATCCTGCAAGATTTGAAAAAGAACAGGACTATTGATCTTCCAAACCAGGGGTGTTCAAACTAAGAAACATGATCCGAGTGTTAAAGATTTTACACGTTTAGCCATGCTCAAAAAACAAATACAGATTATTTCAGCCATGGTGTTTATACAGTCGTTTATTAGCTCAATTGATTTCATAGCCAATACCTTTTCTCAAGTCTTTTTGCACGTGTGTAGGTGTTCAATTGATCTACATTGGTGGCAGATCTAAATACTACAGCCTTTAATTCACTCCCTAGCATATTGGTGCAGATTGAAATGTTGGATGCGAGACGTTTGAAATTCGCTGCTCTTGAAGTGAAACAGGGAGAGAAAGTGCAAGGCCACAGCATCTGCTCATGTCATGCTTCACTGACTACAAATTGATGCAGATTCATATTTCCATTGAATAAAAGTTATTTGACCACTACTGCATTGGCGGCGCTAGCGACGCTAGATCAAGCTTTTCTATAGCTGTGCATCACTGGAAGAGGTATGGCTGACCCACGCACGCACGCACTCCAGGTGATTTCTTTCTACTTACCACCTTCTTTATTTGGCTGTCCGATTCCTCGCTGTCAAAGTCTGGGTCGTCCATAACAAAGGAGAGCATCTGCTTAGCCACGGGCCCTTCGAGGTCTGTATCCGAGGACTCTGGCTCCTGGGGGCCACTCTTCTTTTTGGAGCCCGCGGCTGGGGCTGGGGCTGGGGAGGGACTGAGGTGAGTTTTCTGGCTACTGACTTTCTCAGGCCCCAGGGGTTGAGGTAAGTTGACAGCGTCAGGTTTCAGTTCCGTTGTAACAGTCTTAGTTTTGGTCGGTGGCTTTATAGAGTTTTTGGAAGACCTAAAAACAAAGGAAAAAGCAATATCTTTTAAAAAGAGCATCTCATTTTGTGTGAGACACGTCGTATCTCTAGAGAGAATCAATCCAGTATAAACACATTCTTGGCTGGTTTCCCCAGACCCTGCTTAACATTGATCTCGAAGCACCATTAGGAATTCCAAGATGAATGCTAATCAGGGTATTTAAAACCATTAACAAAAGCACTTTGTATCCAACGTGCTGCCCTCCAGCTCACCATTTAGTGTCCTGCCCAGCGCCCGTCCCTCCGCCCCCCTGGTCCTCCTCGTCGCTGGACAGGGTGATGTTCTTGCTGGGGACAGTGGCTATTGGGACAGGCTTGTGGGGGAGCTCGTCATCAGTGTCCAGGTCGTCTTGGAAACCCGCCACCATGGGGTTCTCTCCCCCGTCCTCGCCGTCACTGCGAGTGGGAATGGACAGCGTGTTACTGCAGAGCACTCACTGACGCTCCAGGATTTAATATGCACTTATGTAAAAACGAGGGAGAATTTTAAATAACACAGGGTGACAATAAAAGGTGCAGATAAGCTTCTCCATAACCTTAACTGCCCTGGAGCTGCTACTGAGCTCAATCTCCCTGTTCTGTGTGTGACAGAGCGAAGGAATGATCCAATTAGCTAGTCCACTGATGATGTTGGTCTGGCCTGAAGCATTTGATGCATGTATGTATAGGACAGGATCAGACATGTGGGCATGATTACTTCTCCGTTAGCAGAGTTATTGTCACTTTGGGAAGGCCAGCTCATGTCATGTGTGGAGGGGAAATTGAGAGCCATATCCTGGTGTTAAGAACCATAAGTGTTGAAACTGCAATCCCAAACCTCACGGTATAAAAATGACAACGCGAGAATGGGCTAAAATCCCCCTTTGCCTCACTTTAAGGATCATTAACCGAGGAGTAAAGCACAGAGTATCTTCCTTGTGAGCAGAGAGATAGTGAGAAACACTTCAGCTGCCAGAGAGATGTCTGCTCAGAATTACGAGTCATTTTTTAATTGCCACAATACTCGCTTATTAAGCACTGCCAATAGAAGTGCATGATCCAGATCAATTGCAAAACTAATAGACACTAGAAACTAATAATACATAATAACAGCTGAACTGCATTTCAGTCAACAGCATCACAAATCGACTCCATCAACTTTACAGCAGCAGCTTCACAGAAGCACATTCACACACAGCGGGTGAGTTTACAGACGCTGCCGTCCTGCTCCCTGTGACACCAGGTTGCTGAAAGACAGATTACTGAGCCCAGAGGAAGGTGCAAAAGCATTTAAAGCTCAATTTATGGAAAGCACACTAAGGCAGCGTAACATACAAGGTTCCAGCTTAGACCCGCTAGCTTAAAATCAGACCGATCCTAGAAGGCTTTAGCTTAGCTGCTAGAAGCCCAGAATGGCCGAACCTGCAGTAGGAGTGGTCTGGGTTGTCAGACAGCTCCTTTACCTGTCGCTGTCGTGGCTGGCCCGTGGCTGGGCCTGGGGTTTGACCTTGTCCTTCTGAGGGGTGGTGTCCTCAAGGAAGCTGCGGTCCAAGCCGTCGTCCGGAACAAAGTCGTCCACGCTCTTCACAATGCCCTCCGTGGGAGCCGGGAGCGAGGACTCTGCAACATGTACACGTTTACATGGCACCCTTAGTTTCACCTGCATCCAGTTTAAACTCAGTACGAAATTGCACAGAGAACTTGCCATTTATCTAAATTCGATTATTCCTCTCCGATGACCCAGCCGCGAGATCTCATTTATTTAAAAAGAAAAATCAATGTGCTTCTCTGTTCAGGTGATATACTGCAACCCCTGGACAGGATCTGCAATGCAGCAGCACCAGGGGTTTGCAGAGTAGCTGCTCTGGCTGCTAAGAACGGTGCAATAAATGAAAGTGCAGCTTTGAATGTCAACAGACTTATTGTTGCTATTAAAGCAATAACATTTACAGGCTACTTGAATCAATATTAATAACATGCAATCACTTTGAATTCTGCAATGAAAAGATTTACACCTCAATAAAAACCATTCTGTTGTAAGGGTCTGTTAATGATGCCATTACAACTACTACTGGATATTGCTTACAAAAAATAAATAATAACTGATGTATATTTATTTAGTCTAAGATTCAAGAGATGTTTCTATTCATTTGGGATAGGTCATTTTAGGAGAATTTAAACTTTTAGCTTTTTTTTTTTTTTTTTTTGACACAGCTGCAGGGATATAAATAAGACTCCCATTGCATAGCGGTTTCACCCATTCCAGGTTTTACTATGAGCTTGATTAGCTACAGTATATAAGTAATAAGCTCAGGAGTGTCTTATTAAACCAGGAATGGATCAAACTGCTATGCAAAGGGAGTTTTATTTCAATCTCTGAACTAGTTTGCAAAGCAGCAGATTGTGCTAGAATTTGCCGTCTCTTACTTCCATGCTTCGTTTGATCTAGCCTGGACGCCTCTCTGTACTCACCGGGTTTGTTAGTGGGGATCTCGGGGGTGGAAGAGGAGCCGAAGAGCCTGGAGATGATGCTTCGTTTCTGGGGAGGGGGTACGGGGGTGGCTGCAGCGGACGGAAAGGGTGCTGGAGAGAGGGACGGGACGGGGGGAGAGGGCTCCTGTGCTTGCGCAGGAGGAGGAGGAGGTGCCGCTGCTTGCTGCGCTGTCTGGATCTCAGCCGCAGGGAGCGCTGTGCCTGTCATGGCCAGGGGAGGTGGGGAGGGCGAGGACACTGTGAGCAGTGTCTGGGTGGGAGGGAGGGGTTGGGGGGTCCCCGGGCTAGAGTTCTCTGTGGAGGCTCCGTTCGGAGGGATGATGGGGGACTGGGACCCCGACGACGGGCTCTGTCCGTTGGTTGGTACAGGAGAGGCGTAGCCTTTGCTGCGCGATTCCATCATTTCAAGGAAACTGCAGAAAAAAAGAAGTGTAGTGAGTGTGTGGGTACAGTGTTGTACAGTGCAATGAAACAGCTTGCTTTTGTCTGCTTTGTCTCCTACAGCACTCTTGTAATACAGTAGTCCCCACCCCCTCCAAACCACTGTGGGAGGATTAAAAGATCATTTTAAAGCCTGCATTCTTTACATTGCACAATAAACACTGTACTAAAGCTAGTGAAGATACTGGATAGTCCCAGCTTTGCTGTACTCGGTACGCTATTTCAACTCCAAGGACAATGAGGTTGTTCATAACATGTGCCAGTGCTGATCAGATAAAGAAAAAGCAAGTGCTGACTCAAATAACCTTGCACAATAGCTTCCAGGCTCCACCAGAGGGAGCTCTCTCCAAGCCTGAGGTTTAGCAGCGTTGAGAATTGTGGGGTAGAAATCCTCCAGACAGCCTCTTGGAATTACCCAGCATCGCATTTCAATGACTACAGCACTGATGCCAGAAATAAATGAATTGGATAATCTTTCTAGTGTCAGTCTATATCCCTCCCCAAGCTAGGCTGGCAACACCAACAAGCATGGCTTCGTTTTAAGTAAACTAGTTACATGCATGCTCTTTTTTTTTTTGTAGAATGCAAATAGCGGTACTTCTGTACATACAAAGTGTCATGATGCGTGCATGCTGCAGTGGTGCATGTGTGCAGGTAGCGTGCACGGTGCAGTGGAGTGCAAGTCCTGTAGATGTGTGCACCCCAGTGGGGTGTAAAGGACGGCCGCTCACGTACATCTCGTAGTTCTGATCCTCGGTCTCTTGCTGGACAGTCAGCTCCTCCAGGGTGGCATCGATATCCAACTGATTGGTCTCCAGCTGCCGTAGCAACGTCTCTCTCTGCGGGCGACAGCGGAAACAAAGCTCAGGCCAGGCTGCTCTAACCCAGCCCCCGACGAACTGATACAGCAACAGGGCGAAACAACACCTCCCCGAGCTCCATCAATTATGAAGGAGAGGAACCTTGCAAAGCGAATCAGGCCTTGCTTGCTTTACAGAGTACGTTGAGGATATACCAGGATGACTTCCAGTGGATTTAAACTGATATAAAATGTAGTTTTAATAATGAATTGCATGTGGGCTCTTCAGAACAATTCAGCTACTGTACTGCAGTTGCAATTTAATAGTTTTTTTTAAGCAGCATAGCTTGAGATGCTGTCAATACAGTGGTGACCTGAGTAGCTAGCCCAGCTCCTTCAATCTGTATTCATTGCATGAAATGAATCCTGGAGCATAAAAAAAAAAGGCAGCTTGTGTATTTAAAGATTGATGAGCTATGGCTATGAAAACACAGCTGATGAGTCCAGTACACACCGAATGCGACTTTCACATAGGAAAAAGTCTGATAACTACATATAAAAAATTGCACCAGTTTTTTTTTTATAGATGATCTTTGGATCCCTCTCCTGATATTCAATTTGAAAAAAAAGATTGGCTGTTATATGTTGTTGTTTATTGTATTTCCTCGGGCAGTACGAGCAATTTGCAGGGATACACTTCAAAAGGATTATATTTAATCTGGAACCCAATCCCGAAGGCAAAAATAATGGCAGCTGGCCACAATATAACAAACCTCTCCCGCTGCTGCAGTGCCACTTGCACTGCAGTAACCCCCTGGAAATCTTAAATAACTGGAACCAGAGGAACCAGCTCCAGAAACAAAAGGGGCTCCTAAACCAGCACCATCAATCTCGTACCGGATTCTCATTCTGTGCACTACACAGGTGTGCCTTAGAAATCAAGCCTGCCAAACCTCTTTCACTGCACTCGAACACACTGAATCACTGCAGGGACTCACGTGAGACTTTGGGTAACTGGGGTTGAAGCATTAAGGTTCCCGCAATGAAAATGCCTACTTTAGAATGATTAGAAGGATGATCTTTCATAGATAATATATCAACATCAATTAATAAGGTTGTGTGCCACACGTTGAAGCCACTGCATTATATAGTGAGCTATGAGATTTAATCCTTAAATATCATATCTTAAATGGTACATCCTGATCCCTTTTCTACTCCAGGATTTGCAGACAGGATCACAGGGTCTAATGCTTTCTTTTGGGATTTCTGTTCCACAGTCTGCTAAAAGGCTTAACTCAAGCAAACCTCTGACTCACACGAGTATTTACAGCAGAGTCTCTGGTCTGCAGTAGCTGCAGGACAGTCCAAGGAACCTATTAATGCTTGCATTTGGATTCTGCTTTGCCTTTCCTAACTACCTTGCTTGAGACCCTAAACCAATGGTATACAACTGAGTTTAAAATGCATGCATCTGCAGCATAATAATGTTCCCCACACCAAGAACGACAATACAATACTGTAAATTACAAACTTTTTTTGGATCATAGACAGGAATGCGATTTGAGATTTGAAGGAGGAGCATGCAGTACAATAGAAGGTGATAACTCACCTGCAGCTGCAGGAAGGGTATATTGAAAAATCTGTGCAAATATTTTAAACCAAAGCCGTTCCTCATTGAAGACTCAGCGTAGTGAATGTAAGATGAACCAGGGGGTCTGCACAAAGAACAAGGGATGAAAAGCACTTTGCTTAAAACAGCCTGCCTTCTAGTGTTCCAGACAGTGCAGTAAACATATAATCCACAGGCAGATTTATCAAGAAACTTGGATTCTACCTTTCAGTTAACAAGCTGCAATTACAACTTTGTGCAACGTGTGGCACTGTATGCTATGCAATACTACCCATAGACGCAAAACAACTTTCAAGATGAATATCACTAGATATCATAATGCGTTTTGTATCACCTCTATTATTATTACAAGTACAATGATTATTACCATGATGATGATGATCATGATGATTATTACTGTACCTGTTCATGCTGACGATGAAGTCTCGAATGTCGTCGGGCAGGATGACTCTGTGCTCCCCCATGTCCCGGTGGTTTCCCAGCACACACACTGGGACGTGGTTCGGCACTTTGGGAAGCTCCCGCAGGATGTAATTGAACGTCCTTGACAAAGACGGCAACATCACAGATACGTTTTAATGGCTAGAACGATTTTGTTAAAACAGGCAAAATTACAACTTTTTTTTTTTGTATGCAATTTATTAAATGGAACACATTGGATTTTGAGCAGGCTCTGACCAACTGCATGATCTACGGATTTCGTTTCTGTAAGGTATCGAGCCGTTTGTTTGTTTGCATCAGGCTAAAAGGGCACTAGGATAGCCACAGCACTAAAAGCTAAGCAACTCAACCCCCCATGCCTCTCTCTCAGATGGGAATCCTGTTACAGGCTTGTGTAATGGAGACTAGCACACTGCAAAACTGGCAGCTAGGAAGGGTTATCTGGTGCACGATGCGTCGTACAGATAAAGCTGGAACGTTTGCTGAAAAACAAAAACTCCCTTTCTGTTACAGTACTGTTACCTACTCCCAGCCGAGATCACAGAGTTCAAATGTAAACAGTACAAGTAGGAAAGCGTTGTTAAACTGCATCCAGTTCAAACTTCAGCCCTGGGGAGTTCATGCAGAGAATCCTGTCACTAAACACAACTACAAAATAGCAGGTTTGTAAGTTACATGGCAGAAACGTTTTGCTTGTGTTAAGAATGTCTTCCTGTTCTGGTAAACAGGGCAGGCAGTTTCATTTCCCTACAGGGCCGGTCGCATGGAGATTCTGCCTGCCGTGTTAGTGTATTAATCAGGGCGAGCAGGCTGTCCTCCTTACCACTGCTTCGTGATGTCAAACATCATTATGACTCCGTTACAATTCTTGTACACATCCAGAAACTCAGCATCCAGGGCCATCTCATTTTCAGACTGCAGACACAGTAAAACAATATTTCAGATCCATATTTGAATGCCTCCCCTCCCAGCTCCAGTTTAAAGATCCCAGTTTAAGTAAGTCCCACAGTAACAGGTTTCAGTTCACGGCTGCTTCGTCACCACCAGCTCACAGCGACTGAACAGAACTACAGTGTGGTTCAACTCCAGCCTTGCCACACTGCCGCTACTTATCTGAAACTGAATTGCTTTTATTGCTATTTTGCTTGGAAACACAAATATTGAGTCCTGCATTTCAATTACAAGGAGTTTAGATTACAAAGATTAATTCTTTGTTATAAATTTTTTTTGTGAAAGTGAGTTTTTTGCTACTAATTCTGTAACACTGTCTTAAATCGGGGTCTGTGAAACCACCATACCAGTTTTATTTTCCTTTTAAAATAAACTGTGCAAAAACTACTTTGGGGTAAATCCCTTGATAAATCTGTTCATGTGTTTCGTACACAATATACATTTATACTTAAAAACCACGCTGATGCCGATTAAGGCATCTTTGTATTCTGTGAGTTCCCATCAGGGTATTTGTCTTACCTCCTGGGGCTCGTTTTCCACTTTCAAACTGTCTCCTCGCTTCTTGCTTTTGCCTGCAGCATAAAACAGTTAGGCCAAAAGATTTTCTTCAGAAAGTCGCCCTGCAACCCTGTGGGAATGACTTGAGGTAGACAGAGTCTGTGTAATACCAACGAGTCTAAAGAAGGGGTTGCGGCTCCATTAAAGAACACCGCTGTTTAAAATACTGTTACCATGCATGAGAGAAATAAAACAAATGGGAACCAGAGGGGTACAGAACTGGCGTTTATGATGCAAACAGGCGATTTATAAACAATGATTTCCTTTCTGACAAGTGAAAGCATGCTTGGCCACAAGTCACAAACGCCTTCCAATTTTCTACAGTGCAGAATTGTAAATATTTATAAAAGTGTAAGTTTAAATTTACGTAGACCCACAACAAAACATACTTTTTTTTTTAATCAATTTTCATTTCGTAAGTAATTTCGTAGCTTTTCAATTTAATATATATATTATTTTTTTTCATTGCATGCTGTGCCTTTAACAAACGAGATAGCGTCGAACAGATGAATAACAGACTACCTCTTTGTGTCCACAAACTACGTGGCACTGAGCAAAGGCCTACCTCTGTGTCACTCAGATAATACAAAAGGCACAATGAAAATGGAAATTCAGCAAAGACAAACAGTCTGAATAAACTTGAGTCTACAGCTAAGACAGCTCTCAACTACAGCATCAGGCATAGGGAATTTGTGACCTGAACCAAAGTGGAAAAGGGCATGAAAAGAAAAGAAAACTGGATAGCAGATGAAAAATCACGAGCAGACAAAATCAATGACAAGAAGTTAATGATAGAATCGACAAGGTTTTAACCACAGATTGGGGGGGGGGTGACCATGCATGCAAAAACCTTAAAATATTTCAAATAAGTAAAGGGGTTGGTGAAATAAAATTAGGAACCATCTGCCATATGTAGCACACCCGTCTGCGTAAACAGGGCTGATTCATTGGGTATGCAATGCAATTCTGTAATATATCAAAGCTGCACCTCCCTGTCCCAACAGACAGTAGAGACAGAATGTGATTGAGAGCAGACTGGAGTTGCTTGGTGGGCAGTTGCTTCAATATACAAGACATCCCAAATAAACATAACAGACAACTTCTGTGGAGGAATTTGAGGCATCAGATCAAACGAGTGCCATCCTACCTCCTATTGACAGCGTTATGCTCCTAATTATTTGCCCACCCCTTCTACACATACATTTGGTTTATGCATAGGTAAATATCAAGGGTGTGTGACCTACAGGTTGCGAATGCTAGATGATCATATAATTCAGACAAACGTATGTGCCAACAGGTTTAAATAAACATGGACTCTTTCTTAGTCATCTCTAGAATGACACGTGTACAGTAACAGCCTTACTTGATGAAAGGGTGGGGAGCAAGAAGGGGTGCAGATATAGGGGACTGGTGAAAGTACAGTGTGAAGTCACCTGTGTCACATGGTGTCATTTTAAGGAAAGCTATAGTAATAGTAGGTGTAGTAATTTCGCATTTTGGGTTAAGTGTAGCAGCTGTGCAGTAGCATTGTAAACATGCTAATATTTCTGCCTGCTGAAGAGACAGACTTACAGTTAAAACGTTAGTTCACTGAATTAAGTTTCTTTCAGTAGTTCTAAAAATGCCCAAATGCTGACGGTCACTCAGGCTACCTAGAGCCTGAGGGAACTATGTACAAAACCATCTCCACAGCAGGGTAGTGAATTTCAATTAATCATCAGCTGCACTGGAGAGGAGCCGTAAGCACAGTGCTCGAGGATGACTGGGCTTTTAAAAGGGGCTGTCGAGAACCGATTGTGATTCTTATTACAAAAACGAAGGGGCCTGTCTGGAACCTGTTAAGGAAGTCCCAACCGCACAGCAGCGTCTCCAATTTGCAGTTACTTTTCAATGGCTCCGGCAGTGCTCCCCATGCCTGCACTCTGCAGCACCTGTTATTCTTCCTATTAAAAGCAGCTGGTTTGCAGTGCTGTAGCTACTCCAGCTCTCTGCTGATCGCTCACCTTTGTCGACCACGTCCCACACTTCGACCTTGACAACATCATCTGTTGCTGTAAAAGAAACAGAAATAAATCAGAGTCACAGCTACAGCCATGAGCCCAGGATCAGCGTCTTAAATTAAATGACAACGACATATTTCAGATGGATAAAAGAAAAAAAAAAAAAGTGAGCAATAGCATCGGTTTAATTTTGTTTTATAAACAAAAAAAAGGAACTAAATTACCGCTAGGCAAATTGATTCACTTCTGTATTACGAGACATCAATCTTGGTGCATCAGCTTTGTACAAGGTCTCTGCAGATTTCTTCAGCAGGCCATTAGGGAAAGTGCTTGTTATTTGTACTCAAAAAGATCTTCTTGGCACACTGTCCAGAATTAGCTAATGCACCCAGACCAGCGCACAGGCCCTGGCTTTCAATTAAACACTTGGCTCTCAGACTGGAACCCACATATTTGGCAAGCAAGCAAGTCCCGTCCCGTCCCCCATACCAGCATTATTAGGAACTTATTGCTGCTTCTACAATATCTGACAAAATTGTTCAGCTGCAGTAAAAGCAATATAAATGTGCCTGCACTTGAAGGTACAGACATTAAGTTTGATCTTACGCTGTTGTAAAGATATGTGGCTCCCCACTGAACAGAACTGTCACCGAAATGCCAGAGACTGCCAAAAGCTTTTATGTCCATTATGTTACATATAATTTACTTTCAAACGAGAAAAATGCTTTCTTTAGATAACGTAGAAGAAAAGCTGGGACAGGCATTATCTCCTAGTCTATGCAAAGCGTTCTCCTCATTATTTGTTTATTTAGCAGACACCTTTATCCAAGGCGATTTACAGGAAACTAGGGTGTGTGAACTATGCATCAGCTGCAGAGTCACTTACAATTACGTCTCACCCGGAAGACGGAGCACAAGGAGGTTAAGTGACTTGCTCAGGGTCACACAATGAGTCAGTGGCTGAGGTGGGATTTGAACCGGGGACCTCCTGGTTACAAGCCCTTTTCTTTAACCACTGGCAATTCCCAACCCTGAACCGCTCCAGAGTTTACCAGGAGCTGCATCTGAGTTTATTGCTTGCTCAGGTGTGACAGCAGTCCATGCTCGTGGTAAAACCTGGGACTGGATCCAGCCCTGCTGTGTCACTTACTCTTGTAGTTCCAGTGAATGCTGGTGACCTGGATCTCCTGGGTGGGCAGGTACTCCTCCAGAAACTTCTTGCCCTGGAGCCGGTGCCAGAGCGTGCTCTTGCCTGTGTTTCTGTCTCCCCGGATCACTATCTTCACTGCAGGGAGAAGCACACACGCACATGGGGGGTTAAAGGAGGGGTCATGGAACAATACCTCAAGCAGACCTACTGGACTGTATAGCACCAGTGGCTCTGGCCAACGGTCAATTAACTAATGAAGTACTTGACTGGAACAGACGTGACCTGTTTAGAAAAAACGCAGATATCGCAGGACGAAAAGGATTCTGCCTGCCGACCTGAACTACCTTTTTAAAAATATGTTACCAACTTAAAAGTGCTAGCAGACCCAAGCTAAACACCTCCATAGTTACCTGGATCTTTCTATGCATTAGTTAAGTAATACATTGACCCCAGTCCGTTCAGAGCAGATTGCCGTCACCTTATCGTTTTAGTCATTGCTAAACATGACCAACTTTGCCAACCCTGGCTACACTGTACAGATATGTCTTATTGAAATCATAGTAAAATCAGGAATGGATCAAACTGCTATGCAATGGGAGTCATATTCCAATCAAGGAATAGTATTTATACACACACACAAATAAAAAAAAGTGTTATGAACAATTCATTTCCAAAGCAACATATTATCTAGTCAGCAGCAATCTTCATATGAAGATTGTCTTTTCCTCCCTTCAGACTGTTCATCCTCACACGCTGACAAGAGCTTTCCTATATTATGCATGAGGCTCATCATGAGGTATCAATATCAAAATGCAAATCCACTTAAGGCGGCATTTCTGTAAACGCTGATTCTTAAATCGGGGTAAACGGTTTTAGCCTCGCAGGAGGGAACAGTGGAATTCAGCAGTCAGCACCGAATCCAATAGACTGTGGAATTAAGAATCTCAATAGAATTACAAGCAAGCGTGACGAAGACAGAGCTGCATCTGTTTAGAATTCAGTCTTCTTAGAACCCTCCAACATTCCCTATACAATATCCTGTGACTGTTCTTTAGAGTGCCTGCTCCTTCTTTTCTCTATTAAAGCCAGTGATGCAGTCAGAACATTTCCCAGGTCAGCAGCCAAGGCTGTCACCCTGAGGAAAGGCTTGCATTTAAAGCAAAACTGGAGGAAGCAATATTACTGAAGCTTAGCTAGAAAATTCACTCAGCAAAAAAAGAGAAACTGAGTGTCTGTTTTGATAGTTACAGCACCCGATTTACTAAAGAAATTCAAGCACAAGCTATCACAAGTATAATTGAAAGCAGAGTTTTCTTTCTTTCTTTTTTTAAACCGCTACCAGCATTTGACACCATCGCCGGAGATTTGGTGACACCGTACCCTCATAGCTTTGTGAAACCCTGAGCCCGTCTCCGTTAGGCGATCAGATGATCCCTGCATTATTTAAAACAACACAGGGCCTTCGATTTCAGGGCAAATAAGAGGGAGGAGGAGGACCGATGAGAAAATGCAGGATTGTTAAGATCATGGGGTGCTGCTCTGCAGGCTGTGTTGTGTCATCAGAAGTCTTTTTTAAGAACGAAACACTTGAGATTGTTGGATTTTGTTGACCATGCTTTTTACTGCACGGTTTGGTATTTTTCTGCAATCAGCCAAGCTACTGCATCAAAAAAACAATAATCTCTGCAATCAGCATTATTTTCCCTATGTTCAGTTTTTTCAAACTTGGGACCAATGTAAAGTTACACTTTAAATTCAATCAACAAGAAAAATTATATATGCCGGCAACATTCATTTCGGTGTGTCCCACGTAAACAGCTGCTTTACCTACCCAGAGAAAACTATGAATATATTACATGGGTTTTCTTGTAGAGATTCTAGACTACAGTAGGCACTGATGCAAAAGCACATGTTTTGCATCTATTTAAACTACAGCTTGTATTTCCCTGCCGCTGTACACTGCAAGAGGGACATGGACAGATCCGGTTTTATAAAATAGAGCTAATGCATGCCCTTTGACATGCATTACGTCAGCACCCCATACTAGACTCAGTGTTTAAACCAGGCAATTTGTAATTACAGTCAAGCCTTACATCCGCGCTGTTATATCAATGAGTAAATGCTTCAGTTTCAACAGGTAGCTGTGGCTGTTTTACTTACTGTTATACTGAACCCCCTTGGCGAACCTCCTCTGCAGATTCTGGTTCATGGACTGCAGTCCGGCTGGGATGTTCTTATCCCTTACCTGCCCGGGTTCTGAACCCACCAGCTTCTTCAGGGCCGAAAACATCTTGAGGGGGGAAAAAGGCTTTAGCTACACCCTCTTCTCAAGAGAAAATGAACCCACAACAATCTGTATCTGCACAGAGCAGTCAGTCGGTTCTAGTGGTCTAGAACTTGAAACTAAACAGCTTCAATATCTAGACAAAGTCATCCAGAGGAAACGTATCATCTGCAAAAAAAAACAAAAAAAAAAACTAGGACAAGGTCGCTCTAACTATGCCACACAATATGAAATGGCAAAATGCCTATCTGATGATGCTATTTTCATGCATTGCAGATGCACAATAATATAAAGTAGGGTCTAACTTATGCTGGCTATAGTTGATAGAGTAAACAGTGGATTGCTTGCCTGACGTCCCAGAGTAAGTCGTCTAGTTGCTGTTTAAAAAAGTGTTTTCCTTTTCTATATAAACCGTTTCACAGTTCCAGCTGTGAATCTTCTCTTATTAATCCACCCATGTAGTCGCGATCTTAGATGTGAAATGTCAGTCCTTGCTGCACAAAGGCGGATGCACCACGTATCTGTGTCCCCTACTCCGACTCGCAAGGGCTGTGCTGTCCACGGCGGATTCCACGCTGCCTCGACGCGTGGTTCTTCCTTAAATCTTCAGCTGGTATCATCTACAACGTTGAAGAAAACAAGCCCATCATTGCCATGCATTTGTTTAAACGAATTAGTCTAATCTTGGCAATGGAGCAAAACTGTACACGTCTAAATGCGGGTAAAATATACCGGTGCGTGTAAACTTGAAGGACTGGTGCAGTAGCCTTCTCCTGCAATGGCCCAGTCATTTTACAGTATTGTTTAACAAAGAAATAAGTGACACTGTAATTCATAATAAACCCGTGCTAATAAAACAAACGTACACTGCTAGTGTGTTAATAAAATAAAAGCGTAGTCAAGGGCAACTGAAATAACATCCCGACCCAAATTCTGAAATTGTACCATTATAAAAGAGGGATGCTTTGCGTTTCAGATGGTTTGCAATATTTGCAGTATGCTTAAACACAACCAGGCAACACAGTCCGGTGCAGAACTACATTTTATGAATTGATCCAAGTCCCGTGCATAAACCACACACACACACACGCCCCTTTCCCGTGTTCACAAACAAGAACCCTCACGATCAAAACCCTGCTAGCTAATAATAATAATGCGACGAATGGCTGTACATGTGTCATTGATACAGATGTCATTGGACCAGGTACCGCCGATCATTAACCATACGACTGCATTCGTAAAACACCCCCGCACTGTCATTTCAAGTCTAACAAAATCATTAAAAAAATAAATTAAAGCAATCAACGTACCCCTTCTGTATATTCAAGCCAGCCTCTTAATTAAGATTCCTCCGATGTATTCCCTTTTTCGTTGAAAAGACACTAAACCGAGAAAGGTTTGGTCGGTTTATTTACCTTACTGTAAAGTGTCACCCTTTCCCTGTAAGATGCGACTTTAAGACTGCTTAATGCCACTGCCCCAGCCACCAGATGCCTCTAACATTTGATAATACAGCTAGATTTCTTTATTCAAATCTTCCCAGTTCTGTAATTCGCACGTCTACTGATTCGTTTTACAAAAAACGTGTACATTGCAATTGATTTTTCTCCTTATTTACACCGCGTTCCCTTCCAGATCTCTCATCCGGTCGTGGTTAGTGGTGGTTTTATTTTCAAATTAGGTGCTTCGCTCTCCGGCTCGTTGCTCTGAACACTAACATCACTCTCCCCCGGCCGCCATTTTCTGCTTTCCTCTGTGCTTGAAACCGCAGAGACCAAGAAGGTAACACGAGCCGATTCAGAGTCGCTGTGGCTTGTGTGGTGCCACCTAGCGGCATTTTAAAATACTGCACCTATATAATTATTATTACACAAACAGTCATTTTAAAATACTGCACCTATAAAATTATTATTACACAAACAGTCATTTTAAAATACTGCATATATAATATTATTATTACACAAACAGTCATTTTAAAATCCTGCATCTATAAAATTATTATTACACAAACAGTCATTTTAAAATACTGCACCTATAAAATTATTATTACACAAACAGTCATTTTAAAATCCTGCATCTATAATATTATTATTACACAAACAGTCATTTTAAAATACTGCACCTATAATATTATTATTACACAAACAGTCATTTTAAAATACTGCGCCTATAAAATTATTATTACACAAACAGTCATTTTAAAATACTGCACCTATAAAATTATTATTACAGTCCTAGCTTGTTAACTTTTGTATCATTTCTTTGTAAAATTACCTACAATAAAAAAGCAAAACATTATACTTTGAATATTGTATCCTTTTATTATTATTATTATTATTATTATTATTATTATTATTATTATTATTATTATTATTATTATTATTAATAATGTATTCATCATTGCATTGCATTGTATTGTATTCATCATTGTATTTTTCTTGCTCTTAATTGTATTATTACTTGCACTGTGATTCTTGCTAATAAATAAATAAATAAATAAATAAATAATAATAATAATAATAATAATAATAATAATAATAATAATAATAATAATAATAATAATAAATGTGCTTTCTTTTCCTATAGTATAATATACACTATCACTTGCAATTATTATTTATTTATTTATTTTTTTTACAAATGGACCGGTAAGTCACCACAAGGTTTTTAAGGTCTGCCTTTGAATGGTACTTCTGTTTTTTTTTCCAAGCCGGTCAAGAGACAAGAGTATTATTTATGGATGGTGATGGTACTATGACTGGATGTGAGGTCAAAAGCTTTTTTTTTTTTTTTTTTGAAAGAAAATAAAACAAAACTGAAATTCGCCACCTCCTCCTCCTCCTCCAAAAGTCACCTAATCACATTGTGAAACTTCAGTAACTTTGCAATTGCGGGCTTGCAATACTGGTGTAAGTTAACTCAGCCGGAAAAGCCCCTTGCATGCGAGGACTGTAATATTACACACACAGCACAGCACACCCAGAAGGGAGGAGCGTCTGAAATGGTAAGTCTTTCTCTACTCGTACTCGCTTGATTTTTATTAAAAAACGGGCACATCGAGGGTGCTATCATAGTAATGCAGCACTGGAGAGCGGTTGCTATCAGGTTGTGTACATTTGTGTCGTGTAACAAACCAATGCACAGACACACAAGGAACTAAATCCTAACACAGCAGCAGTTATGGAGACAGCAGTGAAGCGATATGACCGCAAAAACGAGTGACTCATACTAAAAATGTATTGGGAATCCCCCTTATTTTCCATTATACCGCGCACTGGGAATTTGTCATATTTTTTGGAATTGGCTTGTACGAGACTGGTGTGAACAACAACAAACCGTAACAGTAGAGGAGTCCGGGGATTTTATACCGAACTGGACGGTTTGCAAGTTCACTCCTTGTCGACTAGTCTGCACTCAGACGCGTTTGCATTGCAACAAGCGCGCAGGCCCGGCCATTGCACAATGTTGATTTTTAATTTAAGCACCCAGGACCAAATACTGTTTGCGGAGGGGGACGGAGAAAACCAAACTACAATTTTAACACGTATGTAATACTTGCCTGGGATAAGTCTTAACAACAAGTCGCCCACACAAAAACATATTGAACAATAATGAAAACGAAACATAAGACGTATCGGTTCTAAATATGTATGTATGTATGTATTATTATTATTATTATTATTATTATTATTATTATTATTATTATTATTAACGAACTGTATGATAATGCAGTAACACAATAACCCATATTATTACTGAACAATAAGCGTAGCAGTTTTAGTGACTTTTCTGTAACAGTATCACATATTTTGTGATTCGTTGATAATGACTGAGCCAGCACAGTCGCAATATTTTAAGCGTGACTACATACCGAGTCATTACGTGGCAGTAAACTTGTTTTTTCTTCTTTTTTGCAATCTCGTGTGTCAGTAAGGATGCTGTGTCATTCCTTGTGGGTGAGTTGTATTCATTTCAATTTTTCAGAGCGAGTTTTTAAGCCTGTGACAATGGCCACCCAGCAGGACATATCGCCCCCAGTTTCCCTGGACAGTCTGCAGTCAGGATTTGCTACCAACGTCCTGGCAAACAAACTTGAAGTGAAGCATCTTTGTAACATGTGTGGACTAATCTTGAGACGGCCTCTCCAAGCTCCTTGTGGGCACCGCTACTGTTCGGGCTGTCTGAAGAGGATGGTGAGGTGAGCGCAGTGCGCAGTCCACTCCATTTATTGGAGTATTGTAATGTTATTTACAATGTATTTCTAATTCAAACTGCCACCCCTGATAATGACCACTCCTGGAGTATGCTGGAGGTTTACTGGGAGAGGAACTGGTTATAACTGGATCCATTCAATGTTTCTGTTAAGTTCTAAAGCAAACAGTTTGTTGCCTACACTGAAGGAACCCATTTGCTGGAGTCGTTGACAGGGATTGTTAGATATACCTCCTGGGTTCCTAGTAAGAGGTCTGTCTGTAAATATTTGCTACAGTTCCCAAATAGAAAATTGCCGGAGAGGGCGCTGTACCACCACGTGTTTGTATCAGATGCCTTGTTTACTGTTTCAATATTCTTATTTAACTACAGTATCTGGTACAGGGGGGCTGTGTACGAGATACAAAATGATGTCTACCCCACTGTAAGATGTACTGTGTTGCTCGTCTGGGTACATACAGTAGTTGTTTTTGTGTTTTCTTTATATAACTTGAAATAGGGAGTGACTGAACCCTTGTCAGAACAGTATGAGATATTTCACAAACTCAAGGCAACTCATGAGAGAAGGGAAACTGCCACACGCGTTGTCTTGTGACTGTGCGAAGGATCTTGACAGAACTGCCCTGAAGCAGTTAACGTAGCTTGTAGTTTATGTAGTTTTCCCTTTTTCTCTCATGTACTGTTTCTCTCATGCATATGGAATGCTGTCTGTTGACTCCTTCACAAGTGAAACGGGATGGCAGTTGGACTCCTGTTGCATAGCAGTTTCCCCCATTCCAGGTTTTACTACGAGCTTGATTAGCCACAGCGTGTAGGTAACAAGCTACGGTGTGTCTTATTAAACTCACAGTAAAACCAGGAATGGATCAAACTGCTGTGCAGTGGGAGTCTCATTTCCATCCCTGTTAAATAAAAATGTTTTCTTTCAGCTCCGGGCCTCAGAAATGTGATGCATGTATAAAAGAAGAAATATTTGAGGAACCAATATCTATATTAACGAAAGACTGTGTAAGTAGTTGGGGAAAATCCATCATCTTGCAATTCAACTGTTGTGTGAGTCATAAATATAGTACATTAAACTAGCAAGAGCAGCTGAGTCTTCTGTCCCTCTCTCTCGTGGTGCTGTTTTCACACTAGACAAAACAAACTCCAGAATGGACCAAGGAAGTATACCAGCCTAGGTATAATGGAAATAAGACTCCCCTTGCATAACAACGTGATGTATTCTGACACACCTGAGCTTGTTACCTGTACACACTAGGGCTAATCAAGTTTGTAGTAAAACTTGGAATGGGTGAAACCGCTATGCAATCAGAGACTTATTTCTGTACCTTGGCTTTAACGTATTCTTCCTGTGCAGAGCCCTAGCTCCTGTGAATGCTGTAACGTGTGTGTCTCTTCTTTTTCAAAGGCTTTTCCAGACAATGCGGCCCGCAGAGAGGTGGAGGCTCTGCCTGCAGTTTGCCCGAATGAGGGATGCGTGTGGAAAGGCACTATTAAAGACTATGAGGTAATGGAGAAACTTTAACCCTGGCGTTGCCAGCTGTTGTGCTGATATTGCCAGCAAGACCCCCACATGAGCTGATCATGCTTTCAGAAAGTGTTAAAAAGTGTGATGCGCTGGCTCTGGTTAGGCATAGAAATTTCGTAGATTTCTTTCTATTCATTTTTGTCTTAAATGTACTACTGTACATGGATGTTCTGGATCAGAAAAAAAGTGGCTTGCCAGAAATGATTGGATAACTGTAACTGTACTGTATAATTATTTACCAATGTAAAATAAATTGCATATTTCAGACTGCCATCTTCAAAGGACCTGTAAGTTAAACGTGCCTGTGCACAGGGCTTAGACACTTTGTCGGTACGGTATGTGTGCTCTGTGATCTTTATCCAGATCATGCTACATGCATAGCAACAATCGCATAACATTTCTTAAATGTTTGTGTTTGCTTAGCATACTGTTTTTTTTTGCTCTGTGTATGCAGTATACTGTACTTTTAGCAAATGATGCTCTCTGCTTGGAGGACCTTGTACTAAATTCAGTTTGGAAAGTCCCTTAGCGGAAGTATACACAGCCTGTGGAAAGTACCTGGAAAGCAATACTAGTTGCCTTGATGCATTGTGTAATGTTAAACTAGTGCAAATGAAGTATTTGAATAGCACATGTTTAATTATTTTATACAGTAAAGGGGGTTTCAAAAAGAAATGCGTAACGCATGTATTTTGGCTGAATGACAGAATATCCTGGAACTCTTCCTGCCAGTATTACTGTTCGGTTCTCAGTGATCCTTCATCTCCACAGACTAACCATGAAGGGAAGTGTGAGTTCAGGATGATTCCCTGTCCGGCGTGTTGTGACACCATAAGATTTAACGAAAGAGAGCACCACAGCGAACGGGAATGCCCAGAAAGAACTTTGAATTGCAAATACTGCAAAGAACTTTTTTATTTTAAAAACATTAAGGTAAGTTAAAGGCCTTCCGTCTTTTAGCGTATTCAGCATTAAACAGTACCGTTTCCTAGTCCAGTGTGTTTCCATTGTCTGTTCTACTTCTGTGCCAGTATGCCCTAACTAGGCTGGATTCTGAATTGTAAAGATCTGCGCCTGCATATACAGTACTTTTCCATTCTAAGCCAGTCTCTAACCATGCACAGTGATTTTGATCTTGCATCAGAGAAGGGGATAAGCCTGTGTGCTGCAGCTTGACCTGTTCATCTTTTTTTAATGATTCAAACATTCCAGTAAATAGCACATTTTCCAGTTAATGCACACATGTAGAATACAAGACTAGGCTTAAGCACATAGGTAAATTAATTAAAGTTGCATTGCATGTCAAGTTTCTACATGCTTTACAATCCTCACCCATCATTCAGAGATTAACGCAGAGACATTTAGTGCTGATTTTCTAAACACAGTTGTGTTGTTCCTTAGGCTCATGATGAGATATGCCATAAATTTCCTATGACCTGTGAAGGGTGTGCTAAGAAAAAAATTCCAAGAGAAAAGGTAGGTTTCCTGTTGCAATCAAATCAGAGTCACTATGCTCACAATGGGCATAATGTTTTAAAAGCAATTAATCGTGCCTTACAATTAAACCAATAAGTCCCCTTATAGCTTTGCCCATTTAAGACTGACCGTGCTTTGAGTGGCCAACACAGGGGGTTCGAGTAGTTCAGAAACCTGAAGCAGAGGCTAAAAAACCCTGTTTTGGTACAAAAAAAAAACCCAGGAGAAAGGTTTGCGTTTTACTGAAGAAAATAGCAGCCTTTGACCACAAGAGGTCGCTGCTGGCTTTCTCGTGCTTGTTATGTGAAGCCCTTTGAATGTGCTCATGATATTTCTGTTGTTTTCTTCTGTTGCAGTATGTGGACCATATTAAGTTATGTAGTAAATGTAAAGCGCCGTGCAGATTTCATGTTGTTGGGTGTAATGCATCAGTAAGTAGCATGCGTTTTTATTTATCTTAGAATTCCTTAAACGGTGCGTACATTTGGGCTTTTCTCCATTCCCTGATTTCCACCCCTGTGCTTTTCAAGGTGGAGAATGAAAAGGTGCCGGAGCACGAGCGGATGTGTGCTTACGAGCACCTGAACATGCTGCTCCACTACATCATGAACATCAAGATGAACCTGGAGGACCTTCAGCCCCAGAGCCTGGAGAACACCAGCCTGAAGATCCACAGGCTGCACGAGTCCGTGACAGAGCTGGAGCTGAAGCTGGGGCAGCTGAACCTGGCTCCCGTGCAGGGAGCCGCGGCCGCCGCCTCCTCCAGAACCCTCGCCCCTCTTCTGCCCGTCGGACCCCTGGAGCAGCAGAGCTCAATGTTGGGAGAGCTGCAGAGGAAGACCCAGGAGCTGGAGCTGAAGATCGGGACCTTAGAGAACATCATCTGCGTCCTGAACCGCGAGGTGGAGAGGTCCTCCACCTCCATCGAGGCGAATAATCGTCAGCACAGGCTGGACCAGGAGAAGATCGAGATGCTGAGCAATAAGGTGCAGGGGAGACCCGTCTTTCGTTATTCTATAATGTCATGCTGTAAGTTCTGCCGGATAAAACCTACAAGGCGTCTACCTGGTACTCTTACTCATAAGACTCCCATTGCTGAGCCTTTCCAGCTTGCAGTGCAAGCTTAGATGTACCCAAGACACCCTGTGTCTGTTTCCTTTCTAATGATTCTGTTATAGCCACTTACAGGGAAAAACTTCAACAATCCCCAGGTTTAGTGATGAATGGAAGCCAGCGGCTCCTGTCCCTGATTTCCCTGAAGCGGTTCTCTCCTAACGCTCGTCTTCACAGGTGCATCAGCTGGAGCGCGCGATGGCGCTGAAAGACCTGTCCATCGCTGAGACGGAGGGACATCTGCGTGAGCTCTCCGCCGCTACGTACGACGGGGTCTTCATCTGGAGGATATCAGACTTCAGCAAGAAACGGCAGGACGCCATCGCCGGCCGCGCACCCGCCATGTTCTCCCCAGGTACGGTGCAGTCCTGTGGGATGCTCCTAGGACTCCCTTTAGCTGATCGTAATTATCAAATATCTGTTATTGTTATGACGTGTTTTTTTTTAATTAATGAATTAAAACAATAGGAGAAGTAAGATTTGAAGTTATATAAAAGTGGTGTTAAAACTATATATATATATATATATATATATATATATATATATATATATATATATATATATATATATATAAATATATATATATATATATATATAAATATATATCTATATATCTATCTATATATATATATATATATACATACAGTATAATGTGCACTCTTTATTACTAGTGAATGTGACATTTCCCATAGCTTTCTTGGACTTGAAATGTTTTGGACTGCTTCACAGCTTTCTATACCAGCAAGTACGGGTATAAGATGTGCATGCGAATTTACCTGAACGGAGACGGGACGGGCAGGGGGTCGCACCTCTCCCTGTTCTTTGTGGTGATGAGGGGGCAGAGCGACGCCCTCCTGAAGTGGCCCTTCAACCAGAAGGTGGGTGCAGCATGTGCAAGCATGACTTCCGTTGCAGAACGGTTTGTCATTCCAGGTTTTACTGTCAGCTTTGATTAAAACGCGTAAGCGACAAAACACGACTTTGTCATCATCTGGGCTGATTCTTAAATCCAAATTACAATTTCTTTTTTTTTTTTCAAATGGAATAAAAAAAACACCTGTTAGTGTTACAAAAATAGTGTATAGGTAACAAGCTCAGTCTTATTAAGCTCGTAGTAAAACCAGGAGTGGATCATACTGTTATACAGTGGGAGTCTTATGTCCATCCCTGGAAGAGCTTTGAAAATCAATCACATTGTGTAAAAAACTATTGCAGTTCATCAGAAGAAAAAAAAAACTGTCAGCATATCAGTTATCTAATAAGACGTATATATTATGGCTGTTTCCCTGTTCGGTTAGTGATGTAATTCTCTTTCTCTTCGCTGGCTTTTCCAGGTCACTCTGATGCTGCTGGACCAGAATAACCGGGAGCACATCATCGACGCCTTCCGCCCCGACGTCACCTCCTCCTCCTTCCAGCGGCCGGTCAGCGAGATGAACATCGCCAGCGGCTGCCCGCTCTTCTGCCCTCTGCTCAGGCTGGACGCCAAGAACTCCTACATCCGCGACGACACCATCTTCATCAAGGCCATAGTGGATCTGACTGGCCTTTAGCACGACAGTGTGTCTGCCGGACTCAACATTTGTGAGGTCATAGCTGTCTTAAAGCCCTCATAAAATGGGTGACTCGCTGCTTAGTAAAACTAAAAAAAAAACAAAAAACTTTAGAATGCAAGTGCTAGTCTAGCAGGTTAAGTGTTCTCCACATGGAGATCAGGAAACCAAGCACTTCTCTTTGGTTCACACACACACAAGTGCTACACTAGAGGTCTGTTCAGTGTAGCTTGCAAGTAGTTTATTCAGTCAGGGCATGTAAGTAGCAAAAGGAGATTCTTTATTTTTTTTTTTTTCTGAAATCACAGGCCATTGTTGGTGTGCAACTTTACATAGATGCTCGGTTGCAGTTTGTTTACACTGCTTTAACATAAGCAGGTTCTGTTACTCACTGGGATGGAGATCTGACTCTAGCTGCCTGCCATGTGAAATGAGTTCAGGCAGTCTCTGCCAATCTCTGAGCTGTCGTGAAGTTGCACTGTTGGCGCTCCCTGATGGAGTAAGCATGCAGTGGACTTGGGCTCTGTCCCACATGTTGGGGGTTAAGACACATTGGTGAGCAATGTTGTTGCAAAAATCCTTTTTTTTTGTCTTGGTCACCATTGAATGTTCTTTCCTTTTTCTCTTTACCAGTAATGGTGCGAGTTATACACTGGAGTAAAATAAATTGAATAGGGCAAGTGTTTCAAAAGCAATAGTGCGCCGGTATGTGTATTGTGGTGCAATGCATTTATCGGCGTGCTAGTCCTTTTTGAATGCAGCCCATAGTCCTCTAATTACCCTGATCAGCACTAATCTTGTAGTACCTTATCTAAGGCAAGGCAAGGTACTCTGATTGGTTATAATCAGGGTCTGTGATATGAGCCGTGTCTGCCTTTTTATTATTATTATGTATATTTGTTTTAACGTAGTCTTCCTCAAACTTGCTGTTTTGAAGTGTGCTTGGAGTAGCTACAAGTAGTGAAGCCGTTGGCTGTAATGCATCTGCAGTACCAACCCCCCCTCCCCTTTGTTTAATACCAGAGACAACCCTCCTGTCTTCTGCAGGAGTCAGGAAGAAACAGAAGATGGAGTTGCGATGATGAGAGAGCTGGCTTGTTCTCCGTTTCCCGCAATGCGAATGCACCAAGTAGCATTTGACTTTTTTTTTTTTTTTTGTAGCTGTAATTATTTGTAATGGTGCACATTGCCTAGAATTGCAGTGCAAGGAACAGCGGAGAGGTGGGACATTGATGACCTGTAAGAGCGCTTAGGCTTGCATTGGGGAGAGACGTGCCGGATCCTTCACGTCTACTGCACCCTTTGCCGTTTGAGTGCAAAAGGGCTTGCATTCAGGCGTGCCCAAACTGAGCCTGTACCTGCTCCTGTTGTCACTGCAGCTGTAACGCACACAGTCACATACTGTAGATTGAAAGCTAGACCGCTCTGACGGCAGAGGCTTCAAGGACATTTAGTTTTGTCTTTGCACAGCCGGTCTCTGTAAGTCGCTTTGGATAAAGCCGTCTGCTAAATAAACAAATCATTCTAAAAGTCTTGCTGGCTGCCTTTCTCAACCACATAGTCAATACAACAGCTGTGACCTAATGGATCCAAATTCCTTTTTACATGTGCAGCGTTTGCTAGCCCTTACGGAGATCTATCAAAGGTGTTTATAAGGACAGATTAGCCAAACTTTTGACAATATGTTTTGGGTTCAGAATCGCAAGTTACCGCAAAATGTGTCTGTTTGACAGCTGAACCTTTTGATTGCATATTTAGGTACAGCTGCAGATTGAGGGTGTGTTTTAATATTATAAATAATTATATGTGATGTGAGTTTGCATGTTAAATCTGTGGAAGATGCAGTGAAGTGTGAGTTGGTCAGGAGCAGTGCTACTCAGCGGTGAGGCAAGCTTCATACACCCATATGACTGCCTGTGCTGTAGCTGCAGTTTTCTAAACGTGGTACTAAACCTGGTGT
Organism: Acipenser ruthenus; assembly: GCF_902713425.1. NCBI lineage: Eukaryota > Metazoa > Chordata > Actinopteri > Acipenseriformes > Acipenseridae > Acipenser > Acipenser ruthenus. The sequence continues at coordinate 1,122,507 of NC_081203.1, read as the reverse complement.
AGTCATTACTTGTTCACTAACTCTGCTGTGTGCACAGTTTGTTAGAAACTTGACTAGAACTCTCCCTAGGTTTGTGTAACATGGATATTTTGAGCTGGGATTTCTATCAGTACAGTAGGTGGTTAAATGATAGCAGAGTGTTTTTTATTTATTGTTTTTGGGAAGTGATTGTTAGACAGAAGGTTTGAAGAATGTGATTAGGAAGTAGTTAAGGAATTCGGAAGTCTAGCAGGGGTACAAAAGGCTTAATCCGGTAAATACCAAGATAACATGCTTTGATAGCACACCTTTTAACCAGGAATTCACATAGACTTCTTGCAGTCTTGTTAAGCAACATTTAAAGTTTGCCTGTTTAAATACAAAAAGTTGTTGTTGTTGTTGTATAAAGTCACCAGTGATGTTTTCCTAAATTCCTATTATTACACGCTTATCTTATTGTTTTGCAAAACATACTTAAAATACATGGAAATATATTCTCTCTCTACACATATTATATATACATATAACAAATATAATTTTATTAAATGATATTATTGTCATGCATGTACAGGCATGCTCGTCCTTTCTCTTAGCTATGTTATTTTAATTTTCATGAGAGAATTGTATGATTAATTAATCACAATGGTTGACAAACATGTTTGCTCTGTTGTAGCTATTTTTGAAATTTTAACAAATTCCAAATGCAGTTCTGAAATTCTGCAGCGGGGAGTGTTCCCCCAAGCAAGCCCCCCGATCCCACCCACTTCCTGTTTGGTCATTATCTGCCAAGGTGTATTGGTCTGCCGTGGATGTGGTTACATCTGTGGGATGGTCAAGTCATGCCAATCCCACGCACTATGTTCTGTAAAGTCTTGCAGGGATAGCAATAAGACTCCCATTGCATAGCAGAGTCACCCACTCCAGGTTTTACTACGAGCTTGATTAACCGCAGTGTATAGGTAACAAACCCGAGTGTATCGTATTAAACTCGTTAGTACAACACAAGTGGATCAAACCGCTGTGCAATGGGAGTCTTGTTTCCATCCCAATGCTGTGTATGTTTCCCCACTGATTTCAGGCGTGCCTGGAAGTTGCAAGCTGGGCGCTGGCAAGCCAACATCACTCCTGCTAGGATCTAGAAATAAGGACAAGGCAAGGAGGCCTTCTTGTATGATGCAGTGCTGGTTGTTTTTCTTTAGATAGAACTAAAGAGCGAGTAGCGCTGGTGACCTGCCAGTGGTCAATCTGTGATTTCCAGGGGCGTTTTCAATCGGGGTGCGTGTGTTTATATACTACATGGCTTGCTGTCTTCGGAGGTGTTTTTAAGGTTGCAACAATTGAAGAGTTGACCGTGAGTCTCTGGTTTCGGTGTGTGTAGCTTTTAGAATCCGAAGTGATTTTGGTGAAATGTATAAAAGCTAGCTTTAGGGTTACTACGTGAATATATTCTGTATAAATGTGTTCTGTAATCAAGTTCTGTTAAATCTGTAATAAACTGTTTAATAGACCGTAGCATTAATAAAGCATTAATGTGCTGATATAGTCGATATTGGCCAAAGCATTAATAAAGGGATGGAAATCTCCCATTGCAGAGCAGTTTGATCCGTTCCTGGTTTTACAGGGAGCCTAATTAGAACAATTAGCAAGCTCAGCTGTGTCTAAATAACTTCTCATAAAACCTGGAATGGGTCAAACGAGTATGTAGTCTACTTTTCATCCCCTGCGTTTGCTGAAGTGCTAGTGCTTTGTGAACGTAGACTGTTTTCTCAGCTGTGAAGTGATACTTTGATTTCAGGGCACTAAATGCAACTGCTAAATGTTTAATCGAAGTGATGTGTTTGTTTAGCAGGATATTTGTTGATTAAAAAAAAAAAATGATAATAATCTTTTGAATACATATTATTAATAAATAAAATTAAGACATTTTTGCCAGTTTTTTTTCTTTTGGGTAACTTTTCTCTCCCAGTCCCAGCTTTCCAAACCTCAGCCCTTATTTGAAGGTGCAAACTGCTAAAATGGAATATCTCCATGCTGTCGAAACTGAGAAACAAATAAGTATTTGGCCAGGAGTGCCGGATTTACGAGGGACGTACCTGTAAATCACCGGCTCCTCTTGCCCTACAGCGGGTACGTTTGAGATTGCAAACAGCCAATCTAACACCTGACTGCCCAGTAACCCAACCAGTACAACCAGTCACTTACCTCTCGGCAGGATCTGGCCTGGAGCCACCAATGACTTTCCCAAGCGGATAAAAAGGGGTCCCTAATCCTTTTTTTGTTTTTTTTTTATTTTTAAATCTAATCTGTTTCACAGGTGGGTAGACCCAAGTGCGTAAGCAAGGTACGGATTTTCCTGTTATAAGTAGTACACTGATCGTCCACCGGGTGGCAGTGTTGTGCCACATTTTAGGGTAACGGCTGCATCAGCGTTATTGGAAAAGCAGCTGGAAATGATAAATGACGTCAGTGTCGAGGGGAATTGGACCAGAGCTGTTTTTAGGCAATTGATGGGTAACTGAAAACACAGTGGCGCCATTCTGCCGTCTCATTTATTTTCTTTCATAAAAAAAAAAATGTGTATATATTTTCTTAGACATGAGAGGGTATGGGTTGGTACCCGTCCCCCATTCCGAAATGGAACACAAATTCTTGAGACGTTTCTTTCTCAAAATGTCTTTCACAGAAGTCGTTGGAGCGAGTCTCGTTGCAATCTCATTCTTTTCTCTTTGTTTTTTTTTTTGTTTTGGTTTTGTTCTCGTTGATCCCAGATGAATAATGGTGTACAGGAGCTCCCTTATAAATATTCTGTCAAATATAACAGCCTGTTTCTTCTTTAAATGTCTTAATCCCTCTCGAGTCCCCATTCTTTGTTCTCGTTTTCAGCAGCTACAGGATGTACTGGAATACATTTAAGCTTATAGCACAAGCTTAAGCCCTCATATATCTGTGTTTATATTGAATCCTCTATACGTTGGTTTAAATGCCAACCTGGGTGTGTTTTTGTGTGTTTTTAAGTTTTCCCTTTTAATGGTGTAGTACCATACACAGATATGAAAATATTGTTTTACATATTTAAGATTTTTTTTTTTTGTTTTACCTCTCAATATTAAAAATAAAAGCTTTATACAGAATGGATGTCTCTTGCAAAATGTTGTTTGTATAGAAAATACAAAAACACAACAGTGTACACATTGCTTACATATGAATGGTTCTTGTTCAATGGATCTCAGAAGGGACTATCTGCAACGTCTTTCTAATTGAACAGAAGCCTGACACTCTGAACATGGCTTCTTAGAATGTGTGGTTAAGAGCCACACTTTCAAAGACTCTGCCCAGCTCTGCTTGTGCAAAGTTGTTCTTCTCTGTGAATGTCTGAAGCTGTGTGGATGTACACGTGCTGCCTCACTAAACCATCTGTGCCTGGGCTGTGTGCAGCCATCCACTGCTGTGCAGATCAGTATTAGCAACTACTGCTCTACAGCCTGCTCTCCACTCAGTAAATGACCATGTGTTTGTAAACGCTTTCCTGGTTCCTTGATGATTTTGAAAATTTAAAAAAAAGCCTATACATTTAAGAGCCCTAACTGGTATTGTTCCAGCTCATTTATAAACTTCAGTCACGACAAATCCAGATCATTGCAGCCTCCCTACATATTCATATGCTTTCAGTGAAAATCCCTCATTTCTGACCATTATGCTTTCAAAAGGTACGTGAATTGATATCTGTACTATATGGAGATCATCAGTGACACCTTGTGGTGAAAATATAAACTACGTACTTTTGCAAAGAGGGCATGTGCTGTCCACACAGACTGTTGCCACAGATAACTTTTGGATACTTATTGCAATAGCCATTTATCTTCCTGTATGATATTCTTAAATCCTGTGTTGGCATGTTGCTATATTAGAGGATGATTAAATATTGTCTGATGTGCAATACCACATCTCTACGCAAGTAAGGCTTTGCAATGGATTAAGTTTCCATCCATGTTAATTCTCTGTCTGATCATTAGTTCTCTGACTGATCATGAGTTTTCGACTCTTAAGTATTTGTTTTCAGGTTGGCGAAGGAAGCCAGATTTCTTTCGAATGAATATGTTCCTGTGTAACTTCCTGGTTTTGCTCTTTGCTGTCACTCAATATCAGCACAAGGCGTACAGTAACACCCCCAGGGGGAGGAGCAAGATGTACAGTAACACCCTCAGGGGGAGGAGCAAGGTGTACAGTAACACCCTCTGGGGGAGGAGCAAGATGTACAGTAACACCCTCGGGGGGAGGAGCATTCAAGGCACTGGCTTTAATCAGAACCTTACAGCAGCTACAGTCAGTCCTCATACAGTGTAGTAAGATTGCTTGGGACCCCAGTTAGTTAAGCTACATCATACCCCATAAACACTTCGACATGGATGTTTTACAGTTTGGCATGGATAATGCAACAAATCACATTCCCCTGGACCAGACTGCATATTCCTTAACATGCATACTACGTGTACTGTAGACTGATAAATAATGTTGAGCATCTCCATATGGTTTGTCCCTGAGCTCCACTTTATGTAACTTTATGTGTTTTTTTTTTCTTTGCTGTTTTGTCAGTTCATAAGCTATTTTTGTGGAATACATGGCAGCAATAACGGTTTTAATGCCTTGTGCCTGAAAAATATGTGTTTCTAACAACTGGAATCTCTTTTTTTTATCATTACGTTATTATTATTTTTTTTAATCCTAGGCCAATTTTTTATATTAAACAAGAGCTGTTAATCATGATGAGGCAGTACTCTTAAAGTTGAGCTTTTTAAGATTTGATGGTGCTCTCTGTTGCCAGACGGTACTGAGACAGACTCAAGTAAACTCCAGCTAACAGAAGAGCAAAAATCTGATTGGAAAGGATACAGAACAGTAAAGTATGCTGTACTGGCTTTGCAGCAGAACCAGCCAAGGGCCACGGAGAAGAGATCTGCCAGCTTTGTTTTCATTTTGTATTGGCAGAAATTCTAGCATTTCATTTAATAATAGTAATAATAATAATAATAATAATAATAAAAACCTGCTATGAATGCTTGTTTGAAAAAGCAGGTGAAAAGAAAGGCACCAAACCCCCACCCAAAAAAAAACTTAAACAGCAAGGAGACTAACTTTTACAAAAGGCTGATCTGAAAAGGATAAAGCACTTGGAATGCGTTAACCAATCTTTACACGTCTTTTCACTAGACTGCTTATGATGTATCCCTTTTTTTATTTCTGCAGGTCTCACATGTACTCTGGGCCTGTCTGTCTCGGCAGTAAAAGGGTTTCAATCTTGCAGTTGGCAGGGTCCCGCTTTGTTTAAAAAGCCGCTCTGTTTCAAGTGTGGTTTATATTATCGAGATCAATGGCTGCTACGGTTATCCCCTGGCATCTAACACACCGACCTCCAGCTTCCTCGCCATGCTTCGCTTTCCTCTCGGAGAACTCGCAGACGCTCAGAGGTTAATTCTGACTGGTGACCCCTCTCCAGATCACAATGCGTTTCTACTGCCGCCTTCTCCTGCATAACGAGACAGCGGGGCTTACTGTAGTGTCAATACTGCCCTGATTTCCATGAGAAATGTCCGCTTCCAATAGCGCATCTTTTGGGTATAAATACGAACGAGCCAAAGGTTTTGCACAATTTGTCACAGTCTTATCTATTATGACATTTTTTTTTTGTTTCTCACGTATTCCAAAGACAAATGTCTTGGCTATCTAGAAGGCTGCTTAAAAACATATCTTAAAAGAGTGATGGGACTTTTCAAAGAGTTGTTGCTGTTTTATAGGTTAGCAGAGTTTTTTTTTTTCCAGTTGTTAGGATTATTGCAGGTGATGTCATTTCCCACCGTCCTAAAATATAATTTTATCTAAATATATCTATGTCTATATTTCTTCTCTTCATCTGGACTTCCTGCCTCCAGTCTGGAGTTCTATTCCCTGAGTTCGGAAGGATTCCATTCATGACATCATTGTTTTGCTCTCTAATGAATCAGCTGCACTGACACTGTTGTGAATCACATGACCAGAGGCTGCTATTCACTGGTATTGGAATTCCACACCAGTACAGTTCAGATAAACAAACCCCACAAAGGCTCAATCGGAACTGCTCACTGGTGCTGAATTACGAACTCCGTCATTCACACTGGAAAAGGAAGCGGCACACTGGGTTTAAATGGGAAAAAGAGAAAAGTCTTGGATTGTCTACCAACCCAGACGTAGCTTCGCTGTAATAAATGAGCCTTCAGCGCTTTTCCTCCAGGTCATGTGGATTTCCTATTGGCCCTGTGTTGATGGCAGTGTTGCATTGATTTACACAACCCTAATATCGTGGCTCACAGGCAGAGCAGTTGAGGGGATCAAAGTTTCCTCACTGTGGATAATCTGCTGTTCTCAATGTGATAAACAGGGACATGATGTTGAGTTTTATTACTGTAGAAACATCCTCAAACATCTCCACTCTTTCTCTTGGACAAAAATCAGCCAGTCCTTGCCAATGAAGCTGCTGGTTCATCGTATCTTGTGTAAAACTGCATTGTCACTTTTTTGGCACATCCTCGAGCTCTGTAGATAAACACAGAGCAAAGCCAGCATGAACCCCAGTAAATCCCACCAGCATGGGGTGATGACTGCACCACCAGGCTTTCACTCGGTGTACAGAGGCCAGAAGTAGACTAAACACGTTTTTATTTCTTATCAAGTTACTTGTTGTCTCTTTCTTTCTAATTCCACTTTGTTTAAATTCTTTGAGTATGAGAGGCTTGCTGACTGTATTGTTGAAGCTTGATGGACAACGGCTGGTGAGGTTTTTCCCAGTGCTCATAATAAAATGTTTAACTCCTAACCGGGAGTAAGCGTTAATTTGGCCGTTCCAAGGGTTTCGAACATGTACGGGAGAATTCTCTTTTGCAGATCAACTCCAGAAGACGTGGAACTGTTTCCATCATAGCATGACGATGGAATTTGATTATCTTCTCTGTTTTTAAAGATTGTGTTTGAGAATGGCTTAGAACCTCCTGCCAATGTATTCACCCTCAATCCTCACTAACAAACAGATACTGGTCTTATTTATTCTATTCTCTGATTTTAAGTTTGAACCACATGTGTTTTTATTGTGTTGTTTTTACATTGTAATTGTTTTTTTATACATTGTAATTTTTTGTATTGTTTTCCAGGACCTGCAGAACAATACAGACAAAGGCATCTGTTTTCCGACTTCACTGCGTTTCTTATAGTTTTACTGGAGGCAATGTTCTGCTGTTCCATAGTTATGTGTGGTTCTTCCCTGTGTTTTCTGGTAAGCGGTCTGTCTGGACAGTTGGCCATGCTTGTTTCTCCGCTCCCTGGTTGCAGCCTGTGCACATGCAAAGGGCTGAGGAGAGAGCTTTGGCATGGCTGTGAAATATCAGAGTGATCCTAACTAATCTGTTCTTCTTGTTGTTTAGATTTATTTTTATTTTTCAGTCCTGGTGCACCCCCTGTGTCCTCCACAGAGCTCTCTCAATCAAGCCAAGCCTTCAGAGTGCCCCCCAACTGAGGTACAGCTGTGGATTTCAGGTACGGCTACGTTAGGGGACCTCCTGTTTGCTGTTCTCCAAAGTGTGTGTTACAGTATCCCATAAGCCATGTGTTTCTAATTGTGTATCCCACCGGTGTACAGAAATAGTATTATTCCATTTTATTATTTTTTTGTTACTGCCAAAAAGAATGGGTTTGCATGCAGCAGTTTGTTTTCCTGTGTGTTCATAGTGGGTTTTATGACCACATAAATAAAATAGCGGTGCAAAATGGAAAATCTGTAAGCGGTGGGCCATTGCAGTCCAAAGGTGAAACAACCACAGAACAATGGCAGTGTATGGGTTCAGAACTGTGCTGCCCACCCAGCTTGAGGGAAAGCATGGGAATGAGTGAAGTAAAGGAAAATTACCAGAACAGAACAATATAAAACAATGCTACCAGTAACACTTTCATTCACGGTATACAGTAAGGCAAAAAACAAAGAGCTCAGTCTAGTAACTACAGCTTCCAATTACGTTGTAAAGAGGGAGAATCTATCTATCTATCTATCTATCTATCTATCTATCTATCTATCTATCTATCTATCTATCTGTCTGTCTGTCTGTCTGTCTGTCTGTCTGTCTATCTGTCTATCTGTCTACCTGTCTATCTATCTGTCTATCTGTCTATCTGTCTATCTGTCTGTCTCTGCATCTATTTATCTGTAATATATAAATTATCGCTGCTAGAACTCTACCAAAGAAATGGGGGGAAAAAAACTAATTGAAACAGTGCTGTTTCAAAAGCATTCCTTTGGGCTGAACTAATTTCCAGCAGAGTATCCAAGCTGGGCGCCTGTCCCGGCACCTCCACTCGACTGCTCCTCCATACAGTAAGGACTGAGGATTCCTACCGGGACCCTCATTCAGAGTCATACTGAACGGGGAGGCCAGTGCTGCAGACAGGCTCAGTCGCAGCTGGATCGCTTGTCAAGTATTCTCCAACGCTGAGTTGTGGGGGTGACCGGTGGACATCCGTAGAGATTAGTGGGAGTTTATTGCCTAGCAATATCCAAGCTTCTGCAAACAAACCTCTGCTCCCCCACAGCCAAAATGAGGTAATGGTGGTCACAAGTGATGGCTAACAGTCGGTTTTACCAGGCTTGTTATTAGATGGAATTCTGATTTGCTTCATCATCCACCCCCAGGCAATGTGGAACTCATTTGTAGATGTGCGTTCATTGCATGAAGGCTTTGCCAGGTTTTGCATGAAAGGTGTGCAGTATGTGGTTGCACATTAGGGGGCGCTCTCTCCTCTGAGCCCCACCTCAGTCCCCTGCACCGTGTTAGGAGGCTCTGACACTCTCCAGATGAGAGGCTAAACCAAGATCCTGTCAACTCCATGGGTATTAAAAACCCTTTTGAAGTCTTTCAAAGAGCAGGTGTTGTTAACCACAGCCCTTATAAAAGTTCCCCATAGTAAAAGCAGATCAGAGTGTAATAAAGCATAGTGAAAGCATGGTAAAGCATAGGGAAGCCAGAGAGGTGTGGTAAAGCATATTTAAAGAAGAAAAAACCCAGAAAAAAACATGGGAAACCAAGGTAAACTATGGTAAATGCATTTGGGTTTTTTAAGCTATAAAGGTGGACTTTAAAACACACATGATGGGTTTTATTAATAAGACCCTAAGCATATAAAAACTTACACCAGTTCAGAGTGTCACTGCTAGATGAAACACTGATAAAGGAATGATTGGAGACCCTGTGAAACAGTGACCATGCATGCTGATTTTGCAGTATCTTTTATGTCATTACCGTAGTTTTCCATGCATCTACAGCTACGTCTCTGCTTTCACTAAGGTATACCTTTCTAAAGCACCGCACTAAAGCAAAGTGATGCTTTTGTTTTTACACATGGACTTACTTTTACCAGCCTGTCGCTTTTGACTCCAGCTAAGAATGATGCGTGCCAATCAGTAACAAGCGGGAGCTCTCGTTTCCACGTCTGTCTCTGCATGTTCTGTCTTTCTTTCGCCCAACACTTCTGAGATACCCTCAAAGTGGAAGAAACTGACACATGAGCTCCCACATCTCGGCTCCCTGTCGAGGTGCTGACAGATAATGGGACCTCGCGTCTTGGTGCATTAGCGCAGAGCTTTTAATTGGCAATGCCTGTGGAAACCCGAAACCTCCGAAACGCTGAACAATGCTGGGGATGCTGCATTTTAAAAAGCCAGGCAGCTACAATCAGGAAAGGTGGCTTTGCACTGAAAGGTCTGATGTTCCACATGGGAACTCTGGGGTGAGCTGGTAAACAAGGCATGGAGGGGAGAGACAGGATACACCGATTGCATTGCTGGCTGCAGCTCTGATTAGCACGGCTACAGAGGAGACAGTCGGAGGTGTGGCTGGTTTTCCATTGCAGAGCTCCAGCAGGCTGTATCTGTATCCGTCAGCAAAGCGCGAAGCACAGCAGCCCTTCTGCTAACGCCCCTGCTCGCGCTTTCAATGGGAAAATCATGCTGGCTCACTCCTAGTCACTGTGCTTCGTCCGTTCCAAGGAATTCCAGACAGCTTTTTATTTAGAATGTTATTAGAGTTCCTACTCCAATAACCCAGGGACGCATACGGGAAAATGCATCATCAGAGTTTTCCAAAAAAAAAATCTGTCCTAAAATTTCCTTTACGAGCTTGGTTGAAAAACCTGGGTGATATCTGCGTACAAAGCTATTCCCATTAGGTTGAATTGAACCTCTTCCACATCACTTTAATTATGAAATAATTGGAGGTTGTGTGGTCCAGTGGTTAAAGTAAAGGGCTTGTAACCAGGAGGTCCCCGGTTCAAATCCCACCTCAGCCACTGACTCATTGTGTGACCCTGAGCAAGTCACTTAACCTCCTTGTGCTCCGTCTTTCGGGTGAGATGTAATTGTAAGTGACTCTGCAGCTGATGCATAGTTCACACACCCTAGTCTCTGTATGTCGCCTTGGATAAAGGCGTCTGCTAAATAAACAAATAATAATAATAATGAAAAGGGTCCAATTAGCAGTGCATCTGCTGTCCTCTGTTTTATATCTAATACTATTTGGCTAATGCAGGTGACTAATGCTGTATTATGACAGTTCTTGAAGCAGCAGATCCTACCTTTGATAAAGTGCAAAAACAATTCCAAATTGATGCAATTCCTGTAACTGTTTTATAAGCTTCGGAACATTGACGATGTGTGTGGATGTGTTAAAAGTATGAAATAAATACGACCTCTTGATCAAGGATGTTAATTGAGTGCTGCAGTATTTCACACAGCATTTAATATCGGCACCAGACCTCAGTATTAAATCATTCAGAACCAAATGGGATTCCACTTTCAAAAAAACACTCTCACACTCCCATAGAGGGTTCATTCACGTGCTTTTGCTTGAGTTTCATACACTTTAAAAAAAAAAAAAAGTGTTTTTTTTCATGTAGACTACGACACGGTGTCTTTACCACACTTTACTGCAGTCTCTCAATTTACCGCAGTTTTTTTTTTTTTTTTAAGGTGACGTTAGCGCCTGTTTTTGTACTCTGAATCGCTCCATGCGGTGTGTTTGGTTGCATTGTAAGTGTGGTGTTTGTACCCTAGAGATCTTCCTGTGCTGTACTGTCAAAACAGTGTTATAAAAAAAAAAAAAAACACTAGGAGGTACTTAAACTCTGCCTGGGGTAAGTTTCACTTCCCTTTCCCTGTTAGTTCTGTGTCTCTAGTTTTGCCTTTGAAATTAATCTCTTCCTGGGGTGCGGGCCTGAGAAAGTGGGGAAAAGAGGGACATTTGTTTTGGGGGATGAAGATCAGGGTCACTGGCAGGGTTTACCCAAAGCAGCTACTTCAGTTCGAGAGTGTGGAGTGTATCAGCGTGTAAGTGTACAGTGGATCACCTATTTAGAAGAGCCACATTTCCCATACGAAAAACACCATTTTAACTGTGAAATTATTATTCCCAGTTGTGCTATTTTAAGAAGAGGAGACCATTCATCCTAGCAAGGCTCACCCGGTTCCTAGTAGCTGGTTGATCTCAAAACCTGGTCAAGTCGGGTCTTAAAAGGATCGACAACATGGCTAAGTAACCCGTCCCATAAACTCACCACACTCAGTGTAAAGAAATGTCTCCTGCACCTCAGAACACAGCCTCTTAGAGGCGATTGATTCCGATGCATTAAAGTAGCAGCAAAAACCAAAATGATATATTGTTGCATTTGAGGTTGAATGGACTGTTTTCAATGAAAATCTTCCATTTTGCTGGTGTATAATTCTGCTCTGTGATTTACCACACCTGCCTGCTTGTGCTTATTTATTTAGGCAGCGCGATTTCCATACTCATTCCATTTCACATAGCGGGGTCTAAAGCTACCAGTCTCCGGTTGCAGATTTAAGACACCTGACTGAATGTTTTTACCATGCAACCCTGACCGTTGTGTAAAATCATGTTGGCCACCAGGACACATGTGTCAGAAGGCATCAGTCATGATCAAAAACACAAGGAAAGTTTTATAGAGATGGCCATATACCAAGGATGAAAGAGATTGATTACCTTGACTTGAAACAGTGTGGATTTAACTGTGGGGTACTGTTTCTCTATGAAGGCGTCTTCTCTTACAAAACAATAGCTTTGCTCAGAACAGAGGCTGCCGTCAAAAGTACAGTCCCCTATGCTGTTACCATGTTCTGTATGCTTGACTGTGCTTTACTGCATGTGTGCATACAGCTCAGATTTCCCTTGGTATCATTGCTGTCATTGTATCATGTGGCCACTTGGTGGCACTGTGTGCTATGCAAATATCCCATTAGGACTTGATGTAAATCACAGCTCTTTACTATGTCTTACCATGATGCTACTAGATACACTTTACAATGTCTTTACTGTGGTTTACGGCAAAAAAAAAGTGTTTAGCGTGTGCAGCACTATCAATGGCACCAGACGTGAGCATAAAAGGGAAAGGGAATTAGCTGGCCGCTGAAACATTCGAACACTTTAAGAAGGCATCGAGGCAGTATGTGATTGTGAGAGGCACAGGGAGAGCCGCATGAAGGCGTACCTCTGGGAGCAGGATGAAGGAGGAACACAGCGATGCTAATGTGGCAGCTCCCTTTCAGATCAGGCTTCTTCATCTTCCAGCCAAGGAAGCGGAAACTGCTAGGCAATGGAAAGTGGATACAGAGCCGTTGTTGTGTCTTTGAATAGGATCTGCGGGTAGCTTCTGTATGCAGGCACTGTGTGGAGCATCCAGTGGAAACGAAAGCCATTCACACGCACTGTTAGTTGGCTTGAATGCCCGGGCTGGTCTAATTAGACACCGAAACTCTCAATGCGTTGATTATTACTTGCCCGATATTCGATTAAGACATTGGTTGCTAATTGCCCCAGGTAACTATTATGTACTACTATAAATACTTTTCGTACCGGTGCTAGTTAACGTACTGTTAAACTCCTTATTGTTTGTCCTGATGCGTGTCCATCTGGGCTGGATGCTGTCATCCTGCAAGTCATTTAGGTGAAATGGAAATCATTTTTTACAAGGCATGCAGGAAATAATTGCTTAAAGACGTCGAGACTGCCACAATGCCACTAATCGTTCTATTCGTTTTTACAATGGGGAAAACAGTTGAGAACCATTATGTTCAATTAACTATGCAGTTCAGATGGACCTGAGAAGGAGCTTTGGGGAGGGGGGGGGGGGGGGGGGTCGGCAGGGTCATTTCCATTCAAACAGAATATCAGTTGTTTTGATTGTTTTCATCCTCGTGTCTTGGGTCATCGGTCATCTGAGACTGAATATCATGTTGCCATGTGCTTTCCCCTTGACAGAACCCCCCTGCAATATAACATGGGGAGAGGTTTCCTCCATTTGTGGTTCATGATGATACACAAAGCACATGCTGTTGGGGGAACAGTGCCAGGGCAGGTGTGGTGTGAACGAATCGCTGTGTAAGTCATACCCTCACACCCTCATACCCTCCTACCCTCACACCCTCACACCCTCATACTGTCACACACTCATACCCTCACACCCTCACACCCTCCTAAGCTCCTACCCTCACACACTCATACCCTCACACCCTCCTCCATGTTCTGGATGACCTAGATAAATAACGTTACTATCATTCGAAAGCAAGTTTAATGGGATTTCTCTCCAAAAATGTAAATACACGCTTACCAGAATACGTGCGTCTTTCGGAAAATGTGAGACCCATAATGTGGTGGCAATTGAGATTAGGCAAGGTTTACTGGACTTGTTTTGTTAGCTTTGCAATCGAAGAACGAGTTTTGGAACATGTGTTACTGACGATGGTAGCAGAGGAATGTTAGTCAATTACACCACTGTGGTTTCGTAATGGCTGAATCAGTTGTTCTCCCAAACTATTAAATGTCTTTTTTAACAAGATACAGAGGACCACCTTAACTTAATAAAGGACTGGCTCAGAAGCGAGCCTTCTGTCCGTTTTAAAATAAATGTTACTGGGGGTGGAACTTTTATATGACCCCCCCTCCCCTGTAAGCAACAAGAAAATTAAGTTTCAGATTAAAAATCTCTTAACGAGGAACGAGACATTCTCAGCTGGTGATGCAATGGAAAAGAGGAGCTCAGGAAAACCATAGCCTCTTTGATTCTTGAACAAAGTTTTCCACAGAGACTGTGCGATGGCTAGACACGACTGGGGTAGGTGAGTAAGAACCTTGATATGGTAAAATCCCACAGCAGTTCTTTCTGAATCACCCCATTATAAATAGCGACCCCTTGTATAATACCCTTGTCTCATAAACACAGAAAGAATTCCTAAATGGGAATGTTCTGCAGATTTGATTCTGAATAGAGTTCTGATATGAGCGTGTGTGTGTGTGACGATAGATGCTGATCAGAATGCCAGCTACAAATCCAGGAATTCTCTGAAGCAATGTTTAGGTGTGTACAGTAAGTATACAAATGACAATTACTCTGGGAATTCTCAGAAATAACACAACTGCTGGGGAAGATTTCTTTAAAAGAGGCTCATTTATTAGTCTTTAAAAACTTCTCCCTGTTGCCTAAGTGAAATCAGGTTATATACTATACCTATGTATAACAAATAATTAACATGAACAGCAAGCCAGTTGTTAACAGTTATGCAGTGGAGGTTATCTAGTCACTCATGGCGGTTTAACACATGTTTTTATTAAACAACGTTTCTGAGTGCTTCGTTTAAAATTACACCTCATCAAAGTGGTATAAAAAGCTTGATCTGTGACGAAATGAGTGAATACTTCTCTTTTATCCCTTAATTTATTAATTAAACAAACCGAATTACAGTGCAGGAAATATATCAGTATAGAAGACTGAGAGATTGGGGGCCCATCCGAACCTGGACTAAGAGAGTTAAACTATGAAGGGACATGTGGAGCAATGTTCCATTCTGACCTGGGAATGAGTGAGCCTTCTTGTAATGAAAAGGCTGTTGAGAGAAAGATGTTTGACCTGCGAGTGAAAGCCATTGGTAAAGCGAAAGGCTTCAGCAGGAATTTCCCCACCTTGGCTGCTACGGATTAAGGTGTTAATGTGTCTTCTCTTCGCCTTCCTGCTTGAACAGTGCTGTTCTGTCTGCTATGTTTCGGTGTGAGATGAAGTTGAATAGCATGTTTAAATATTACCGCAAGCTGCAGTTCCCAAGGGTTCGAAACTGTTTAGGTTAGGGAAGCACATGCCTTTCAAATGACATCAGAGGTACAACCTTGGGTTAATCTGTAGTGCGCTGGAACACTTGGCTTTGATTTGCAGTTCAGCTTCTGGGATTTTAAAGGCATTAAAATATACATTACAGCCATTTTAAAAGTTAAAAACAAAAATGACACTTTTCCCAAACCCACTGGGAAAAGAAAAACCAACACAAACTGTTTTTTTTTTTTCAAAGTTTTCTGATTTTTTCTGAATGCGTTGCTATGTGTGTGTCTTGGAAACTAATTGTAAAAACATATTCTTGGCTATGCAGAACCTTTTCGATTTGGGCCGGGTCCAAGTCCTGTTCACTTCAGGATCAATCACAATAAATCTGATAGTTTAATATTTACGATTGCAAAATGGTTCTGACTTTGGGAGGCAGCAGTTTAAAAAAAAAAAAGAAAAGCTTATTTTTTGTTATTTTTATAGTTATTAGTGCTGGATTTTTTTTTCCCGCTCATAAATCAAATGAGTTTTACTTTTGAGAAATTTTTCTAAATGTACGAGAAGAGGGGCGACATTTGTTATTGAGGTCTTCGATAATGCCAGCAGCGTCTGAAGCTTCATACAATTATTAAAGCTTTCTATAGTCCCCTTGTTAGCTGTGTTAGCCAGTCACAATTATTATAATACTATACGCATTTGTTTGGTTTGAATTGTTTCAATTTGAATCAATAATAAGATACATAGATATTATAAAGAGAAACCTAAATATTGTCTTTGCTCCAAGCACAACACTGTTCACATATAGCAGCAGCAAAGCACAACTCTTTTCAACCGTCTCCACACCTCCAAATTCGACATGGTTTGGGGTTTGACTTTTGGCTTAGTGCACACCCCAGGCACACATCTCCATATAGTTTTTGGCACAGGAAAATACATCATACTGCCCAGACAAAAATGTACATTTAGTTTGTGTTTAATGAACAGAGGTCCATTGATTGTGTGCCTATACCCACCAGGGATTTAATCAATTCTGAACATTGATTGATTTTAAGAAAGCCATCGTTTGTAACATTATACAGAATTGCACCCACATATTCATGCAATCTATGACCCTAATTAAAGGTCACTTTGTGGGTATGTACCCATGGTGTTCCCTGGTATATGAACTGGGTAATCAGGTCTCTACTACCGCCACATGTTGTGGCATGGCACTGGAGCAAGCATGAAGTCATAACACGTTGCCTTTTCCTAAACCCATAATGACATGGTTGTGCACTGACTGTGAAGCTAACCTTCAAACTGCAGTGTATCTCATTAAGGCAGTATAGGCTTAGTTTGGCCAGGGTGTCCTTGGCTCAGCCGCACCAGCGACCCCTGTAGACTGGCAGGGCGCCTGCAGGCTTGCCTGTAAGTTGCCCGGAGCTGCGTGGTCCTCCGATGCTGTAGCTCTGAGGTGGCTGCATGGCGGGCCTGCAGAGTGAAACGAAGCGGACGGCTGGCGGCACACGTTTCGGAGGACGCGTGTGTCCTTCTTCGTCTCTCACGAGTCAGCGCGGGGGTGGCAGCGGTAAGCCGGGTTGAAATAAAAAAATAATCTGGCTTTTTTTATAAATAAATAAATAGAAATTTATTAAACCACTAGCCCGAACTGCATTGCCTAGTATTGGCATCTGCCTTTTCAATGCGGATTAAGGAACAGAAACTAGTTTTCATGTCCTCACTATCTTTTGATTGAGATAAAGAGGCTGCCCTGGAATTCAAGCAAGACGGGTGCATTTCCTAAGTAGAGGGATAATTATTGGAAAGATTTATGAAGTTGATCTGGAAATGCATTGTTCACACCAGTGAAGAGTTCAAACACTTTGGGACGTGAGGAAATCAACAGCAGATCGGGAGCTTTTCTCACACGGAGCACAGTGAGAAACATGTGGCACACATTAACAGAGAGGTGCTATTGAAGCTGTTTAAACAGGTTCAATTGGGAACTAGATCGTGGAAAATTGGGGTGTTTGAAAAATACCATTGGGATACCATTATAATTCCAGCTTCCCTGACATATCACACCACACCAGCAACAGCAACAGAATGGATTGGGAACACTTATTTGTAATTTAAACCTGCTTCTGCAGTGGGCCATGGCACTGCAATGGGTTGGTACACATGTGGATCATTCTACTATTGGCAACCTCTACCAATCCCCTAGCAGCTGCCCCTGTGCTGATATTGCCCCTGAATTCAATTGAACATCATTGTGCTCAAATTTACAGAGTAGCGTGCAGATTCAAAACAAGCTCTAAAAGAGTTAACAGGCCCAGTAGAGGTAGAACCGGTATAATCCTTACCTGTCTGAGAAGGGATCCTGTTTGAACCTCCAGTGCGGAGCCATGTCTAGCAGCGGTTCCAGCCGGGCAGGGTTGATTCGGTGAATTCACAGTGACAAAGCTGCCATTGATTGATTTGCTGTGACTCATGGTTTCACAGCAAAACCAAGGCATGCCACCCTGTGATTGCAAGAACATGGGATGGCCGAGCTTCTCTGCTTAGCCTGGTAAATACAGCCTCACAAGTGAGGAAAGATATCTTCCTCCTGTTGACAGGCTGTTTGATGACTCAGCAACGGCGCTGTTGAATTGAGCAGATGGTGCTCACCAGGCATAGTTACAATGTACTTAAAGTGTAAATCTTTTTGCATGATATATGTAAGTACACAATTGTGTTCGGTTTCGAGTTAGGGTTAGGGTTAAGATTAGGGTTATATCATGGAAAACAATGTACACATTAAGTACATTGTAACTGCATGATAACATTGTAAACATGTGTAAGTGCACATGCATTTACTATGTAACTACTATGTAAATACAGAGGAATTCTAGACACTTCATGGAAAGTGTGACTAAAATTAGTTTCTTGTAAACACTGCAAGGTGTTCTGTAACTCTAACTTTGAGACAGGGGAGCTCGGATATGTGTTTCAGTGACTTCACATGACCCAGCATCCAGTCCAGCTGTCCATTAAAAAGACAACAGCGAAAGATTAAGCCTGATGCCTCCAACTGAAACTGAAGGAAGGAAGGAATGACAAGAACCTGATATCACGAACTGGCATACTGTGCATGGCCCACTGATAGAGAACCATCTCAAAGATAATGACGTTCTCAATTTGAATCTCGATTTGGTATCCACACTACTGCCGTTGAGTGTGCACATAATGGCCCATTGCATCTGAACTGACCGTGGAACCCCATGGCACTGACTGTAAATGACGAGGCTCTAATTAAAGACTGTCCCACTGTACACTACTGTATATGAAATGCAAAGTAACACAGCAGACAAAGCATTTGCTTGTCTTGATAGAAAAAGGAGCCGTGACAACTTGGACTGAAGTATAGTAAGTGAGGCTCTTGGTCTGTAGTGAATGGAGTGTTTATATGGGGTGAAATAGATGCAAAGGACCTTATATGAATGTTGAACTGCAAAGATGAAAGACAGTGTTGTGTGGATGTGGTTGTGTGGTTTACACAAACCAGATTAATTTTTAAAGAAGCGTGGTGGTTGACTAACTGGTAAATAATTGCTCACATTTACCACACCCTTAACAAACCATTATAAGAACAGCGGACCCTTGTTTTTAGCGCCTTTTCATTGTCAGCGATAAATCACGCTGGCTTCCCGTTAATCTAAATGTAATCAATATGCAAGCTGCTGTGTAATTCTATGGATAATAATTGAACAAGGAGATACATCTTTTACCGTTCTCATCTTTAGCAGTTTTGTCGTAATTTCTTGCTATCGTATATTTGTTAATTATCTCCATTAAAAGAGTTCTGTCCACTTACAAGTAACTCTAGACTAAAAGAACATTTTGCGGTCAGGCTAATGGCAGCTGTCAACGTTTGCCAAGGGAGGATCGGCACTTCTGTGTGTGCATAGCACAGCACAAAGCCATCATTCTGAAGGGGTTTAATTGTAAAATAAAGCCTCTATTAGACGAAATTATTCCGTTTGGTCATCTATATCCAAATGTAATTTGAAATGAAGAAAGTCAAAAACCGTATTCCGTTTCAAAGCCTCAGAAGGACCCCAGTTACATTGCGCAGATTCGTTCCACAATGTCAGCCCTGTGATTACAGTAATTTGTCAGAGCAACCCGTATTTCAGGAAAGGAAGAAAAGGCAACACTGACTCATTCTCATCTCCCATGCGCAGTAGTTTGGTTCTCTGTCTTTTCTAGCTTTTTATTTTCTTTTTTTATCTTTGTCAGAGGATGCTTATAATTAGACAGCTGGATCTAATGGTTCTGATGAAAGAGAAGGTGATGTCATGCTTTCCATTATTTCAGTCGAACTCTACCATGAACCACAAAAGCATACGTCATGTTCTACCACTTATCTTGCTTGTCATGTAAACTTTTCATAGCATTGTAAACTGTGGTGATAAACTATGGTTGGAGAGTTACTGCAAACGGGATTACTAAATCAGCTGGGTCAGCCGACAGTTTCCAATTTATATTTTAAGGTCTTTATAGTCAAAGCACCTTAACAGACAAAATAATATTACAAAAAAAAAAAAATCTGTATTTGAGTAATTGCAATAGGAAAATTGCAAGCATCATAAAAAGATGTAATATGATCATTGAACAAGGGATTCTGAGTCAACAGTAGGGTCTCAAACACTCAAGAACGTTTCTTTGACCCTTCTGCTGAGGTGAAGCATGTTCTCTGCAGAATAGGTACTGTGTTTCCACATCCTTTTAAAATCATTCTCTAAAGACTTTGATGCATTTCAATAATTAACCGGCAAAGTTCTAATTTCATTCCAGCGTTCAACCTCCTTTTACTTTTCCTTCCTTTTCACACACACACGCACAAACCCTGAATGGTTATGGTTACCAGTAAATTCTGTGAAGTGTAAAGTCTAGGGATTAGGAGTTTTGTATGTGTCTGCAATAGCTCATTTTTTAAAGAACCGCTAAACTGTTAATGAACTTTATTAAAAAAAAAAAAAAACAGGACAAACTACAAGTGAAATGTGGAAATGAATGTGCTGCTTGTTTTTTTTTAAAGATGTCCCTGAAAGCATTAGGGTCAGGGTTAGGGTCAGGGTTAGGGTTTTCCTCTGTTTATCTGCATGGACCCACATTCAAGAATATGATATGGTGCATAAGGTAGGCTCACTACTGTGCATCATTGACTTCTGATAACACTTTGATTGCAGCCAAGCTTGTCTCCCTTCTTAACTATGTCATTGTATTAGAAATACTGCATCCCAGCAAATTTAGCTAGTATCGACCATGTTTCATTTCTCCCGATGTTGAATTAGACTGTTCATAATTATAGTTCAGACGTTCAAAAGTTAAATTAATTCTGGTTCAGACTCTCAAAACAAACATAACAAATACAAAATTAATTCACAAATCAACGAATGAAACATACAGAGCCTAATTTGTTTCCGTGCTGCGACAGCCTCAATAAATCAGTAGATGGTAATACGAGAGACCTTACTTTTGAACCCAGCTGCCAGCTAATCACAAATGTGGCTTAACATGTCTGAGGTCAGGGCTGAGTACACTCCAGAGAGCACTGGGAAGGGATTCCTTATTTGTACAGTAGAAATAAACACGCCTGATACTGACAATGTCCTCAATTGCTTTTCACTTGTAACCAATGTCTTGCTTTTTTCAGCATACTTTTATATATATATTTGTTTTCAGGTCTTGATAGTCAAGTGACAGCGACTGAAACAAACTACTCCTCCTTCATCGGATGATGGAACAAACTTTTAGTTAGCAGATGAGTGTGATCTTAACTTTAAATCAATTCTTAACACGCGGGTCTTCCCTCCCAAAATTCCTTAAAAGAACCTTCTTCATCATGACATAAGGAAGTTCCATTTATACTTCCTGGCATTCCTTTGGTTTTTTTCTTCATCGTGACAGCACCCATAGATCTTGCGATAGATTGTTGATTGCTCTGGCAAAATCATTCTTTTTTTTTATCAATAAACATTTTTACAGTTCAAGCATGAAAGAAATACTGGTAGCGAGAGGTTAAAAAGATTGCACGTTCCTGTGATCTGTGCTAATCCATCAGCCTAATGAGTGGGTGTATGCTGGGTTATGAGAGGATCCATTCTTTGAACCAGACATGACACTGAGGTTCCATCCGTCCGCTGGACAGTCCCACACTTTCATTGAAGTGGAACCACAGCATTGACCCTGGTGCCCAGACTAAACACTCAGAGGACCATCTCCACCCCGTACAGGAGAGTATGTTCAATGATGTATGAGATCTAGTGAAATCACTGACATATAGTACAAAAGGGCTTGCCCCTCCGCAGAGCCACGTATTGCATTAGTAAAGCTGAACTTAACGTGGGGAAAGAGAAGTTCTGTTTTGTATGTAAAACTTTTCACAAAACTTCATCAACATCTTGAGGACCTTGAAAAGTTATTTGTGAAACATTATAAATTGCATCCAGTTGTTTTAAAGGGCTTTATTTTTCATCTTTACACTAAATACAGAGGCGTGACTGTGATCCGTACACCTAACCTAACACAGTGTCTTGGAAACCAATTACTTTGAGCCATTGAACTTTAAAGGACTCGTGATACAATGTTCTGCAACCTCATCCAAGTGTCAGACAAATCTAAACAGTTTACAATATAATAGAATATTAATTTAGCTGTATGATTTGGGGCCAGCGTCTGTGCAACTCTCTGTAATTTAAACTCTCTGTAAATATTTAGTGATCTGCAAAGCTTTTAAAGTGCTTTGCTTTTTTTAAAGAAAGTGCTCTGCTATTATAGCGACTCTTAAAAATAGGTACCGTCCAGTGAACTCGCATGGGACAGCAATTCATCCCAGAAAACACTGTACAATAAACTCACTGATTCATAAGGGAGCTGTGTTGGTATATAAATGAAAAAGAACTTATATAACACAGTTCTGTTTTTTTTTTTTACATAAATAAATATTTATCTTAATCATCTGCCTTTTGAAAAAAAAAACTCAATTCAATAAATAAAAAAAAGATTGCAGTAGAAAAACACTCTGTCACAAAATGTATTGCCTGGCGGATGAGAGAATCTCTTAAAAAAAGATCATGTTCTGGAAATTCAATTTAAAAAACACATTCATCACAGTGAGCTTCAAATGTGCTGGCCTGGTGTTGTGTTTATGCTTGTGACAGTTTATGTGTCTGTATTTTGGAGTTTGGTATGTGGCACATCTTCAGTTTTTTTTTTTTTTTTAATATTATTAATCTATTTACACAACTATGACAAATGCTCATAAAATGAGAGTAAATTATATATTTTTTCCTTGTGATTTTTCTTTTTTCATTTCCATTATTCTGTGTTTATAGACGTGATTAACAACATTATACTATATATATATATATATATATATATATATATATATATATATATATATATATATATATATATATATATACTGTATAATGTTGTCAGTATATATATACATGCTAGTGAAGGACATACAAGTCAAAAGAAGTTAAAAATAACCCTTTAGCAGTGGCTAACATTGCATAATCAATCACAGTTTTCAGTTTAATAGACTACTGCTTGGGCTCCCCTGAAAACAAACAGAAAAACATCTCCTACACAACGTTTTATGTTTACTTTCAATGTCACAAGTGGAATTCTCTACGCTTTCATCACAGCCAAACGACCTCTTCACACTGCGTAAACGTCTGCTTGTGTCGAGGTTACACAGGGTCGTGTGGAGGCCAGTGATACACAGTGATATCACAGGCTAATAAAAATGCAGAGCCTGGACACTCTGCTTACAGCTGCCCTGATCCTAGACTTGACCTGACTTGGCATAGACTCCGTCAGGTCTTGAGGGATATGAGTCTTTCCGGGATTAACACTTTACAGTAAGTGTCTCTAATAACGGTGTATTTACATAGTAGTTACTTAGTAAATTCATGTGTACTTATGCAGACTTACAATGTACATTGTAAGTATGCATAATAACATGGTAATTAAGTACACATGTAACTACTGTGTAATCACACGGTAATTGGAGACTAACGTAAATGTTTGTTTTACTTGTTTGGTTTCAGTATGAGAGGTGGTTGATATTGATACGTCGCACGTTTTATTAAGTCAGCACGTCACTTTAAACATTGGAAATAATCTTTAAAACTATCCCCTGAAATATGTTTCTTTGGGGATTGAAAAAAGGTTCTATAGTTGAATATATTATTTATTTATGTACATTTTTATTTTTATATTAAGGCTCTTTTTGAACACGTCTTATTATGTTATATTATATTTTATAATGCTTTGTTAAATTTACATGTTGATTTCTGTTGAAATCTAGAGAGCAGCACAAATATGCATATGATATCCCTTTTACGTACCATATCAGGATGCGTGAGATTACATTAGTTTAGGCTTTATATTGAGATAGGGTAAAGCTTAGCAAATGCAAGGAACGGCCTATGAAAGCATGACAAAAGCACCGACAATGGTTATCGAAAGGATTTCATTTTTTTCTACATGTAGCACCTGGTTCAGTAACCTGGGGTCTTTCCTCCAACCTGTTCGCACTAGGTTCTGGGTCCACACTGCTTAGCACCTCTACCTCCAAACCTTGCTGAGCCGATGATGGGTAAAGACCTACAATCCTGAGACTCTGTAATCCATACTTGTGTATCGCTGATGATTTACCAGGCATATTTCTCGCTCATCAAGAAGTCTGAATGGAAACAGCATTTCAATAACAGCATTTTCAAGTTTGAAAAAAAGAGACCCTAACCTTGGGCCGCAGGTTTGTTTGTTTGAGCCCCCCCCCTCCACCCGCACCCCTGCACCCCCGCACCTCCGCCTCTCCGCCTCCACTCAGTATGAAGCACCTGTCTGTGTCTACATTTCCTGGGGTGTCGTTCTACCAATGGCTCCTCTCATTGCAGCTGACCTTGCACTGCCAGTTTAGAACCCTGCCATTGGTCTTTCGGCTCTCTCCATGACATCATTTCTGTCCTCACACAATCCCATGGTTATTCCCTGTGAAGCTTGTGCACCCATAAGCACTTTTCCCACGAGCAGTCTGGCGGTGCCAATGGAAAAAGACCCCCATGGTTTAATGCAGGGGATTGTACTGGGATCCCTAGCGGGATTTGTTAGGTGCAATGAGACGTACGTTTGCGCTCTGGTGAAAGAAAGGCATGTACAGTATCAGAATTAACTATAACTCATGCAGTCATAAGTACTAGGGGCAAAATGACTTAAATAATGGCAAACATTATTGTTTGTTTGTTTTTTTTAATTCAAATTCCTTTTCCATTTCCTGTGCCATGACTAATGTCGAGTTTGTGTGCGCGGGCGTTGAGGGGGCGGGGGGGGGGAGGTCTGCAGTAAGCTTTGATAGCATCTCGAGGGGGTCATTCTGTTAGTCTAGTGTGAGAAATGTCTCTGGTACTCTTTCAGTGAGCTGGTGAGTGACATCATCGGGGAAGCCTTCAACTTTCCGGAACACAGCGCAACTAGAGCAGGGCCCAGCTGCCTGTTGTGGGATTCCATTGTTCTGTTTCTGCAAAATATTTGTGAAAGCTCATACCTGCCAAATATTTCATTATCCATCATGTAAGGCACACAACAGAGATTACGTCATTTGTAGCTGCCAGTTTTCATGGAATTGCGAAATCAGAAACAGGAGCCTCCGATAAGTGCAGACGTTTCAGATGCATCCGGTGAAGGAGGCTGTGTGGTCCAGTGGTTAAAGAAAAGGGCTTGTAACCAGGAGGTCCCCGGTTCAAATCCCACCTCAGCCACTGACTCATTGTGCGACCCTGAGCAAGTCACTTAACCTCCTTGTGCTCCGTCTTTCGGGTGAGACGTAATTGTAAGTGACTCTGCAGCTGATGCATAGTTCACACACCCTAGTCTCTGTAAGTCGCCTTGGATAAAGGCGTCTGCTAAATAAACAAATAATAATAATAATAATACACACCATTGCAAAAATGTCTTTCTTTTTTTCCCCAGAAATAGCTAAATGGGGTAGTATGTTTCAGCTTCACTTTGCTGTCGGTGTTTCAATCTACAAGATGTCATTCTGTTTTTTGTCAGCAGTTCATCTTCTTCTTCTTCTTTCTGGCGTATGGAAGCGTTTGATAGTAAGTCCCAATGCTTAAGTCACAACAGAACACACTGCATTCAGAGGACATTGAGAAAGTAGACCTGCAGGAAAAACGTGAAACCTGCAGGTCTCCAGTGATATAGGAAGGCGTTTGAAACACATGCCTGTGCCTCTCTGGCTCTGAGTTTTAGTCCGGAGCCGTCTTTGTGCCTCATAGACAGTGCACAGGAGAACAAAGTGCGACCCAGAGACAGAGAGCTTCCCCCTTTTTTTCCTTCTGGGCTTCCATTTCCTGTTCCTCTTGCTGAGGAAAGTGCCTCTTTAGAGTTGTTTTTGGAAGGGTAATAGAAGTGTGGTTTCTGTACCTGTGTGTGGTGGCTGGAAAAAGCTCTCTGTGCGTCTGGTCTTAAGATTAACATGAGAAACCACAGAGCTGGACAACCCCCCCCCCCCCCCCCCCCCCACTTCTACACCACTAGCTGCGGGGCCTCAGTCCTGTACAGCCCTGTCTCAAGTATGTCTGGGTACAGATGAAGGAAGCATGATCGCTTAGCTTTCAAAATGTATTGGCCTTGACATCGTCAGTCTGGCATATAATGACCTTGGGTGTTCTCTGTGCCAGTAGTTCATGTTGCCATCCTACTGGGTTATATCATTGACACAGTTAACTACAGCTGGGGGATACAACTTGCAAAGGTTTTTACTGAAACACAAATGTTCAAATGACTTCTGTGAAATGTTTGCAATGATTCTAGCTACTCCTGATAAAGTGGGTTTCATGGATGATTATGAACTTCACCCACCACTGCCCTGTGTTTGATTGACTAAAAAGAATGAAACGATGGCTTTGAGTATAGCAACTCAAATTGAGCTGCAATACTAGAGATGTGAACAGCAGGGGGCAGCAGTAACAACAATGGGCTGACAAAATATGTCCATTACCTTATGTGTGACTGACCATGCAAGGCACATTCCCTTGCATTGATAACCAGCTCAGGAACTATTATTTAATTTACTTAATCTCGATCAGGCATTGAGAAATGCAGGTAAGAATTCACACCTGCTGACTCTGGCTTTCAGAGAACAGAAGAGCTTGTTTAACCTCGGGGCTCGGGGCTGCATCCTTCTAGTCTTGCTGCCTTCATATCTTACCAGCCCAGGTTTGTGACATTACAGAATTCTGAGCTACAGCACTGCCAGTTAAAATCAACTGAGACAAGGAGCTTTCAGCTGCTATTCCCGCTGACTCTGGAATTCAATTGCAATTGAAACTTTTAAGTAGATCAGGGGGTGTCCAATCACAGCCCTGGAGGGCCATTGCACTCCAGGTGTAACAGGTTATATAATTAAGTACTTCAGGGTCTGGATGGAGGTTTAATTGGTTCAATTTAGATCAGCGTTGGAACAGAGACCAGGAGTGGAAGGGCCCGCTTTGGTCACCCTTGAAGATCTAATTGGATCTGATTATCACCATCAGCTGATTGGTGTTCTGTTATTTATTTGTTTTATTGTGCAGCGACCCAGGATGTCTTGACACAGAAAGCACTATGTAGAGTAAGGGTAAGTAGATACACTGCCAAATGCAGAAACATTCACGCCATGTAGTCACACTGCAGGCACCGTTTAGTAATATTTACTGCATGCACTTAGCACTTTGATGAAGTACATTAAATAATGTAGCAAAAGATCAGTGATGCTACAGTACAGTGCAGTCGACGTATCTGTATTGTGAAGTGCAACCAAATGCATTTTCATATTATATTGCATTCTGTTTAAAGGAGAAACTGCGAGGCACTTAAACAAATGAGACGCTGCAACGCAATGGATCCAAATAAATAGCAAGATAAATAAATGAGAAGCTCCTGTGAAGTGTGACAGCATCCTGCACAGATACTGTATGGCAGTGAAGCATTCGGTAAGGCAGTGAAGCATTCGCCCGGGACTCTGTCTGAGTCAAAGTTATCATTATTGAAATCAGTGCTCAGTCAATCAATGATGCTGGGGTATCCAGGTCATGTTCCTCCCTCCGTTCAGTCCCATCGTTTTTACACCACCTTGCTGTGAAAGAGGCTTTTCATTTTGTGTTATTTACAATGCGACAAGCCTGTTTCAGTGAGTTTCTGTCTACCAAAAAAATAAAGCAAATATTTATCGAGCAATTTTCTTTTATCCAGATTCATACACCGTTGTTTCCTGAACGGGGAAAGCATTCATTTCGCATCCAGTGGCATAACTGATCATTACAGTAAGGGGGATGCAGTAGTGCACGCACTGAGACAGAGTTAACCAGCGCTGGAATTAGGTCATTCCCTGGGGCTGGTTCAGCGCACAATTATCATGAAATATTACAATCAGGCACAATCGCTGAGCACTGGAGAACCTCATCCCAAATTTTTTTTGACAGCGTGTTTGAGAGAATGCAGTAGCACTTCTATCACCTCACAATGGTGAAGATTCTGTTCATTTCCAGAC
Organism: Acipenser ruthenus; assembly: GCF_902713425.1. Classification (NCBI taxonomy): domain Eukaryota; kingdom Metazoa; phylum Chordata; class Actinopteri; order Acipenseriformes; family Acipenseridae; genus Acipenser; species Acipenser ruthenus. Next base: position 1,094,780 of record NC_081203.1, on the reverse strand, counting down.
TGCTTTTCATCTTCCGTGTATCCTGTAGACTAATTAATGAAATACAATAAATATGACACACTGGATTACAGTGAGATGGAGCAGTCCTGGCACTGAGGGTATGAAATAATTCCTTAAATAACTGGCAATGCATCTGCAGCAGAACATAAAGCATATTGTTTTGCCACATGGGACGTGTGCTTCCTTCTTTGCCCATATGTTGTTTTTTTTTCTCTATGAGGTATTCACAGACTTACATGGTGTTAACATTACCCCAGGACCCAGGACACTCAAAATGTTTCCTTTATAATATTCTAATTTGTAACTATATATTTTTTAACCTCTATACATCTGGACATCATTATGAACGCGATGTATGAGCCAGTATCTGAATAGCAGAAGCGTGTGAACATGCAACGCTTAATCTGTCTGGCTAAGTATCTAGCAAATGAAAATGCTACTGACCGTTTCTATAAAGCGCATCCCGTTTAGCAGTGCAGAAGCACATTGTTGTTTACAATACCTGGTTCCTGGGTGATCTTTGGACCGCTTTCATATTTGGGGTGACCTACGAGCGATTGTGGGATACTGGAAGACTTACGGTGATCCTGTTTTTACCCTGTGGAGTGCTCCATGCTTTCTAAAAACTGACGCTCTGTATCACAATGGAAAGATCAATAAATAAGCCTTGGTCATAACCATGGTACCATATCAGAGCCACTGTGCAATCAATACCCATGTCTATTGCATTGCCATTACTAGCACTGCTGTAGCCTGCTAATAGCTCAGACCAGGTTTCTTAGTGATTTACAGGTATTATATTCTAATGATATCCAAATGGGATATTTTTTGCAGACTTTGCGGTCAGAGGTTGTCTTCTTGCCGACCTTAGACGCTGTACACGTGTAAACTCAGCCTGGGCTTCTGTCTGTACAACTATTGAATCCAGATGCAATTGAGTAATGTCTTGATGTCATAAAATAGATTTTCCTCCTTTTCAGTCAGAATTATTAGAACCTTATTTCTAGTAGGCAGGCATGACCTTCTCTGTAAGTAGGTCGACTTAGCTCATCATCTGAGCACCATGTGTAACAATAACAGAATATGTATCTGAGTTGTTAGACATGGGAATAGTTCCAATGTGCATACGTCAGTAAAGGTTAGACTTGGCTGAAACACGCAAGGACTCTGTTGCACACCAGTCATCTACACCACGTCTCTGGTCTTTGTGATGAATGTCGAGGGGCTGATAGTGTTGGCACATTGCTGGTCAATGTTACAGCATGTGGTAAGCTTCCCTACATAACCCCACCAATGCACATCAATATGCTTACTCTGCAAGCCTTTCATTCCTTGGTTACTTATTTCACCTATGAACCGTATTTTATATAAAAACTGCATTACCCAATGTGCCCCCCTTTGTACCATTTAGAGCTCCCCAGAGGGGACCAGCAATGCGGCCACTCTGCAGTATTCCTTTCCATTCCTCCAGCCCCCAGGATTCCCCGTCACATCTGACCCCAGTGCTGCTCCGGAAATCCTGCAGGAACCCCAGTGGAAAAAAAAAACAAGCAAAAACGCCATGTGGAATTCAGCGAGAGAGAACCGGCTTTCAGAACAATCTGTCCGAGGGAGTTGCTGCTGTGTGAGCTCAGGATACCCATGCGGCAGATGCATTCCAGCCGCCTGCTGGAACAAATAAAGACTGTTTCACCCACCCGAGTCCAAAGCAAACAGAATGAGGAAGCCCACCAGCCCCCGGGAGGGGTCCTTCCATGAATCCTCCTCTCCAAGAGCAGACTGAATATCGCTCTCTGGGTCACGGAGGCACTGAGTCTTCTTAGAAGATACTGTAGCCCCCAGATCTGCGAGGGCAGCGTGTGCCTTAGAACACGAGGAAACAAAAGGTCGAAGGCCAGGGCTTGTTTGGTGAAGCATTTTCAAGTGCACTGATTGATAGTAACAATGTACAATTAGCATTTTGGAAGGAAAATGCATCAATGCTATGCATATGTGAGGTGTCCTTTATAACAAGAGTTACCATGAGTTAATAATTCTTTATCTTTAGAAGCCATTTTGTTAATGAAACATGTTTGTTCCAATTTACTAAATAAAGAGTGTACTATGCCACGGTGTACGATCCTAGCGATTGTAACGTGTACCTCTTGCTTGAACAAACCAGGTTGCAAAATAGATGGGGTTATGTCATATATAGAGCATTGCATCGTGCAGTATACTGTGCTTCACATATATCAGGGGTAATGATCTCAAATATTGCTTATTTCCTAAACAACAGAAATGAAATGCACCATTGGGAATGGACAGGTTAAATGCCATATGTGCAGTTACCAGTTCTTGGAGCCAATTAACCCTTAAGGTACACAAGGAATGGAAATGGTTTCTTCTTCAAATAAAACTGACGGTTTGGATGAGCAGATCCAGCCTGCTGGAAATTTTTAAACCCTGTTTCTCGCACCTCATTGCAAAAAGAAGAAAGTTTGCATCATTTTTATTTGTGTGACACAGCTGTCCCTTGTACCATAAAGGAATTATTCCAGTGCCAGAATGTTGGTTTTTGAGATCAGTGACCACCTCATTTGAACCAGGTCCCCAGAGTGAGCCAGCATGCTACCCAAGCCAGGCTTGGCAGATCCTCACCACTCACCAGGCTTCCATTAAAGCCCTCTGCTTGTCATCATACTGACAGCCACTGAGCGAGGCGGTTGGAAGAGACTAAGTCATAGTGGCTGCTGAGTACATGGAGCCAGCATTGTCAGATTACCCCTTCTTCCGTTTCCAGGTTAATTTCAGTCTCGAGCGAGGAGTCAGAGTTATAAAAAACACCAGGAGTTCAGGAAACCACAAGCCTGGGTTTCAGGCTGATCTTATCAAGCCCAGACTAACGATGGTATAAACGGGTCTGTGTTTCACGTGTGATTTAAAATTGTATAATTATATTTAGGCACGGGATTGCACTATCACTTCACGTGCATTTAAAGTATGTAATAATATGTGAGCATGGGGTTGCACGTAATGAATTCACGTGCTGGGATTCAAGTGAATAATTAATTAGTAATTGAATCCCAGCACAACAGTATATATAGAGACACGTAGCACTCACTCGGTGTTCGGTGAGTGGAGAACGGGAGAGAGAGAAGGAGAAAGTAAAGTAAAATAAAGTCAATTAAATTAAATTAAATTGATAGTTGTTTTCACTCACCGTGTTTGTTCGTTTATCTGTTTAGTGTTTAGTACGTTTTGTTTGTCTATTTTATTTTGGCGTAGAGTGCCGTGTCCTGTTTTTGTGTTCTCTTGTTTTGTTTATTAAATGCTGAGCACAACCAAGTGCTCAGCTTCACCAACCTCGCTGTCTCTGTCTGTCTGTTTCTTCCGGGCCTGCACGTATTCACCACTTTGCCACAGAGACTCATTGATGAGGGCGTTAAACTATAAGCAGGAGGGCCATCAGAAATGTTTCTTGAAGCTTCGGTTTAATGCCTTTTCAATGATCAAAAGCTACGGCACATGACAATATAACACATTTACCTGAAACTGAAAGTGTATATTCAAAATATAAATAATCACAATTAGAAAGTGCCTTTTAAATCAGTCAGATAATACAGGTCCCTGCATAAAAGGAAAATAAAGATTCATTTAGACAGGCCCTTGTCTGCAACCCACAATTTCCCCACTATGTACACTACGCACTGAACTGACGAAGCTGCATCACAAAGGGCCACTATTGTGAAATGGCACAAACACATGTTCTCCCCACACCAAAACAGCAATATGTTAGAGTCTATTCCTTCTTACAGTAACACAGGGGTCAAGTTTATTCACGCTTGAAATACTTTTTAATAGTACAAGACGAGAGGAAGAATGAAATCTATTGTGCTGTAACAGAAGTTTGTAATTGAAACCGGTTTCTTATGAACAGAAATACAACAAACGTATTCAAATACTACACATTGGGGCGAAACTAAGGGTAAAAAAGGTCAAGCCGACAAACATTTTGGCTCCTGCCTTAATCAGTGCTATAGTGACTGAAATTTGAGTGTTTCGAGTTATGTAAATTCTGTACTCTATTCACCATATACTGGGATGCTAGGAGCACATGGACAGCTAAGTACTCAGTGTGTTTCTGCAGATGTTAGAAAACAGTGTGCTTCATTGCTAATGACAAATCAATGCCGTATATCATTACCTTAAATGGCGTGGATCTGTGTATGTGTGTGTGTGTGAAAGATTGAGTATGCATGCTAAAGACTCAGCTGACAGCACAAGAGACTGAAGTCCACTGTGTACTGACAGCCAGGGTGGGGCACGAGAGCTCTACAGAGTTAGCCTTCCACTTAACCCCAGCAATACGACTCAATCAAACCAGTGATGGAAGGGACCGCCACAGTTTCATAAAGAAGGTTCTAACACTGTGCTTACTTCTTCTTGCTAGCTCAAAGGAGGCTGACGGGGTTTCTTTCCACAGCAGGTTTCGTTCAGTAGCTAAAAGAATGTTGGTATGCACCATTAGGAAGTGATTAGCATGGCAATTCTCTTGCATATACAACAAATATTATTCAATATGTATGGGAGCCTTAACTCACAATGACAAATGCTTTCAGTGCCTGCCGAGGTCATTTACTTGAAAGATTTTCCACTTCTGCTTTCCGTGCCAGAGTTTCTAAAAGGCAAAGTCTTAATTGACCAAACCCAGACCAATCTGCTTTGGCTTGCAACACAAATGGGCTTGGAAATAGCTGGCGCCGCTAAGCACCTTTAATTTGAACGGTTCATAAATAGGAGGTTTACAGGGGTCTGTTTTGCTACTGGCCACATTATTTGTTGGATATAAATTAAACTGACAGACAATGGCAAGATATAAGAGCATGCAATCATCGCTGCATTTTGTATAACATTTATACAGTACATGTCTCATAATGTCATGAGACTTTCCTTCCCGTTTATGACATATCATATTATTCTCAGCGGTTCTCAGTGGGATTTGTTGCTCTGCACCTGCTACCTCGGGCCCACAGAGTTGAGAGGTCAGGATGTCATGTGATTTGACAGGGATCAGTCACATGACCAAACACATGACCTGCTAAGCAAGTACAAAGCTGCACAGGGACATCTAGAGACAGCAAGGGAGAAATAGTGTACGCAGCTTACTGTTGGAGCAACAGAACTCAGATCCACTCAGAATGATTGCCAACACCATCAAAAGGTAACAAAATGATAGAAGTTGTCTAGGATCACAGATATTTACAATGTTCTCATCTATAGAAAATGATATCCAAAAACATGGAAGGCTTTTAGTGCATTTTTGTTGTCTTCAAAGAAACGCTTTGCTTGCTAGGACCATATGAAATGCAGAACACATGTGGTATATATATATATATATAATTTATCTCCAGAGCAACTGTAGAACAGGGCTGTATTGTTTAACATTATTAATCCATGTTTCCAACTAAACACATCTGAACCTTGGAAAATGCAGCATTAATTAGATTTACTTTGGGTTAAATGTGCATATTTGAGGTTTGTGAATAAAAGTCTCGCTGGAAGCAATGCTTTCACTTAGAGAGGACTCCCTAGAAGAAGAAAATAAATCAAAGAACATTTTTGAATAGTATGTATTGCATTTTGGTGTACGACCTTGATACAGCTAGCCTTCAAAATAGATCAATTGACCATTACTGATTCTCTCTCTCTCTCTCTCTCTCTCTCTCTCTCTCTCTCTCTGTGTCTATATATATATATATATATATTTTTTTTTTAATTGATTAAAAAAGTAGGGATACATAATAAATATATTCTTCATTGGACATTTTTTCAAAAATTTTGCATTGCTTTATATGGGGAAAAACGGCGTCCTCATGTGAAGCTATCATGCATGAAAGGGTTAATATGGGAAAGGCTTGATTTTAATTCCAGCTCGTCTTCCATCAGTGCAAGTGAGATCCGTCATTCCCTAGACACACCCTTTTCCACAGTGCCTCTGGTGGTTTGTTTTCAGCGCTGGATAGCTCCCAATGGAAAATAGCTTAACTGTATACTTTTCCATCTTTAATCGTTACCTGTCATTTGCCAAACCTCGCCGATGTAGATTGCTGATGTTAATGATGTCGTAGACCTTTTTAATTCCAGAGCTGACAGCACATTCTGTAGATTTGATTTTTCTTTTCTTTGTAGCTATCTCATCTCATGCCATTATTGCAGCTATCCTCATGCTGCAATTGAACTACTACAGTGAATAACAAGGACATGCCCCAGAAACATCAACACTGTCCGGAGCATCTCCACATAAACCTAACCCTAACCTTAAAAGGTTTTATCCCAAACCTTCAACTTAATCCTAACCTGTCAGATTGCAAGAACCCCTATTCAGTCCCGGACGGTTGCAAAACTATTGCAACAGATGCTATTGAATCAATACAAGACAAACCCAATAGTCTAAATTCTTCAAACCTATAAACCGGTCTCCAAAAAACACTTGTTCAGAATGATCTGCACAGCCCATACCCCTGGCACACTAGTGCTGTATAATTACAGTTAATGGCAGGACACAGAGAGGCTAGGATCCTAATAACTCCCGGTTAATTCCTGAATTCCTAAAAGCTGCTTTTTACTGCTTCCGCAGGTAATGCAGAGTTAAGTACATGCTGAAGGATGTTATGGAAGTTATTTATGGCATTCTCACTGGAGTTCCAGTTGAGCTTCCTGCTGCCCAGCAGCTTATGTGGCAAAGAAGAAGAAGAAGAAGAAGAAGAAGAAGAGCATGCATATAAAAGAACACAGAGGCGCAGTGTATGTGCTTTTCTTCCACATTGCTTCTCATTGTGTGATAGCCGCCGCTGCCACAGCAATGCAAATGAATGGATAAGCAGTACAGCGAACCTTTCCTTTGCGGCTCTGTAGTAATAGGATATGCCAGTGGTTTGTCAACCCCAGGCAGAATAGGAGGCTTTTGTTCAATGGAAGTCATTTATTTGATGCTTGTCCAAAGGCATCCATGCAGACAGTGGTGCTGAACACCATCCTCTCTGATTTTTAAAATGTGTGTGGCGGAAACGTCACAGTAGAGTCCCGTCCAGATGTGGGTTTCCATTGGCAAGGAAGTGCGTATTTTTTTTTTATTTTTTACATACCGCAACAGCACTCAGACAAGCTATACTGTAAATATAGATGCCAATACAGGCATGTATGCATACATACAGTGTATACATACATACATGCATGTATACAATCACACGTACATACTTAAACGGTCCCTTCGGGATTATGCAATTGCTTAACAAAATACATACAGCATATTCTCGTGCATAATTTGTTTATTGTCCTACTGTGTATAAAAAGCCAGACTTATTCCTGTCAGTGATAAAATTGTCCAGCCTGTACCCTGCAGTAATCCTGTTGTATCATTATGTGGTTTACTAGCACTAAAAGAACGTGTTAGCAGGCGATTGCTACGCTGTTATTAACGAGAGCTTTTATATTGTTTTAGCAAACAGAGAGCTGTTAAGAACCTCACCTTTATGAGTCTGATTTTAAAATGGAAATGTCTTCAAATTGTTTAAGTCAGTAACAGCTCTGTGGGTTACATGCTGTGTGATTCAATTGAATTCCAGAAAACGCTGGATGACAAAGGTTTGGTCTAATACATTCATCAGTGTTTCTGACCCTAGAATATTATTTGCTGCACTGCACGTCTAAGGCAGATGTAGTCAGATAACAGTATGAAATTGTTTAGTTTTTTTGCAGACAACAAGTTTGAAGTAAATGGCTTGTGACATGATGAAAGTACAGGCTGAAACATATGTCTTCTTTTCGATTTTAATTTACAAACCTGCTACACTGATCAAATATCCAGATGGGTGTTTCAAAATGTTACCCATTCACGTCAGGGCTGGGTGATCTACTGGCATCTCAGAATGAATTGAAAAAACTTAACAGCCCATCAGTTTCACGTTCACCTCATTTTGCCTAACATGGTAGAAAAACTTGATAACCCACAAACATTTTAGCTTTAGTAAAAATGCAGGACGTGGGTACTCATGTACTGTTTTCCAGTGCACCTCTCAAAGTTCTTAAAGAGATTGAATGCCAAGCTGCACATTCTCTGTATCTCAGAAGCTGTAAAAGAAACAGTCAGTTCTGTGTTTTAATTACACCCTGGGGCAATCTACTGGAGTGGGGGCAGGGATGTGTATCCCAGGATCCCATACTGGGGTACTTCCACTGGATTTCCTCTCTGCCTCTGGAGTATACTGTGTCTCCGGTTCCCTAGGCAACCAAATATTTAAACCTGTGTAGGAAAAAAGCTGTTAGCGCTTCACTGGGGCTGTGTTTTATGAGTTCAACAAAGGCAAACAAAGCCAGTCTCTCAAGTGTAAAGGCGTGTTTATACAGATAACACAGATTTACTGGGGATGAGACAGAATTCGCTGGCAGAGCTCAATATGAACCTTCATAATATATATATTTTTTTACATTAGTTTTATGAATCACTTTTGTCATTGTAGTAGTAAGGTTGTGTATTGAATTGACAGGGTTTTAAAATAAAACAACAGAGCTGATCTATAAAGCTGTGCCTGAGGTTTGGCACGGACTGGCCAGGTAAGATTGCATCCTAGCCAAAGTTGTAATGCTTCACTCATCATGGTTAATCTTGTTTTTGTTTCCATTCATATACCATCCTATTCAGACATCAAGTAAATAGCTGGAAGCAAAGACGAGTAAGATCAAGAAAGTACTTGATGCCTTCCTACAGCTTTGAGTTGACCATGACATTTACACAAAGACTGTGAGTTTGTCTGGAGAGTTATTAATGGGTTTGAATCTGTAGGGTGATCTCTTTAATGACAGGACGTTTTGAAGGGAGTCAGTGTTTTAAATCATCAGTGAACTTTTTCAGTTTGTTTGGTTTTTTTTCTCCTTCTTCCGGAGTACAGCTTTTATATATCTTTAATTATTAGGCAGCTGTATTTAAAAACACTATTTACGCATAATTACTGAGCAATCACTGTGCAATAAGAGGAATAAAGAGTTACTCCTGACTTTAATCCTTATTGAAATGATGCCAAGAAAGGCAAGACAAGGATTTAATGCAGGCAACTTTGTAGAAATGACGTCCACTTCAGAGCGTTTACCATGCGATTCCACTGCCTCTTACAGTGATTGGAGATCCGCAGGGGTATAGTTTATCATACCGGATAAATAACAAGCTAGTGCACCTGAAAGATTCATCTTGTTGAAACAAGACATCTACTGTATCTCCAGCAAGTTCATCACCAGGAGTAATCTGGGTTGGGAGATTGCTACATGCCTGTCTTGTGACTAATATCATTTAAAAAAAAACAAAAAAAAACACTCAGAAAGGAAGATTCAGCCAATTTCAACAGTGACATCTAGCTGGAAACTAGTCTACTTATTTATTTTTAGCTGGGCGTGTTGTCAGGTGGAGCTCTCCATAGAAAAATGACTTGGTTATCTCTTAGAAGCCATGTTCCGCTGGACAGAAAAAATATTATTTCACCAGCTGTATCCATCTAAATCTCCAGGCAGATGTTGTTGTCTTTTTTTTAGGCTTTATCGCAACAAAAAGCATGTATGTATGGGAGGAAGCATTAGAGTGCATTGCCAACAAGACTCGACTGCAGACATTGTTAACTGCTATTATTTTTGGTTTTTTTTTTTGTGAGTTGATAAAATGGTGTCTTAATTGCATTTCCAGCACGTTGCCCCTGCTCTGACTGCAGTAAAAACATGTGCGATGACATTTAAACATGCACATTTGTCTGACAATGGTAATTGCCATGACAATTATGTTAAGTGCATGCAGATGTGGGACTTTGAGGATGCATGTTCAAATGGCAATGTAATTAGAGACGCAATGTAATGTGTTACCATTTTTTTTCTGTAGGACTCAAACCGTAAGATGTATAGCAGGACCAAAAAGACAAACGTGAAGCCTGTATCAACGTCTTCATCTGTTTCATTCTGTAGGGCAAGCCCAGTGATCAAGACCGAAGTGTACCCAGTGTAGAGCCTTGCCAGGTAGCCGTGATTGCGATTGTGATGTGATATTCATTTTGATGTACCTGTGCACAGGAGCAGGTGTGGCAGCTATTGTGAGAAGCAGTGTTGCATCCACCTGGGCAGTCAATGCAAGTATTGTTCATCAGCATGACAGGAAAAGTAACATAATCCTTCAGTGCTCTTATCGCTCATCACAGACCATTCCAGATTGGCAATGGCCTTCCTTCATGAAGGTAGGTGTTGTTGTTCAACACTCAATTTCACTTCTTCCTCACAATGTCCTTGTCAGTATATTTTTGACTGTCCTCATGCCCTTTGGAAAGAGTATAAAAAGAAAATTGGAATTCCTCTGGCTTTGTGCCAGACCATATATCTGATGGAACACAAAGCAGTCCAAAAATAAAAATAAAGACTTCTGTGGGATCTTACAACAAGCTAATAAATAAAGGCAACACAACTCCACAATCTTATTAGAAAAAGATCTATAACCGTAAGTTAATTAAATGACCTTTTACAGGTAGAGGTAACTGGTGATAAAAAAATAAAAATGAGATAGATTATCTACTCAGAATGGGAAAAAAAACACACTCAGTAAACTTACCAACCAGAAATAAACAACTCACATTTAATTCAAGGGCTTGGCAGTCGTCTTCAACTAATCCTTATACCATTCAAAAAATGATAAGCTTTGACCCATCTTACATATTTGTCCCATCTTGTTAGAACAGTATTCTGAAGAAATTTCTTTCCATGACGTGATTAACCTCACCAACTGGAATTGAGAGTCAAGACGGGAACAGTAGGGATTGGATTACAGACCTATCGATCTCCGGTGGAGGTGTAGCTAGGAACCCACCATGGAACTGTGGATCAGATGGGTGGCTGTGAGCCCTGACTCACTTGCAAGGACCGCCATGCCTTTCAACAGTGAGCAAATGCGGCTGTTTGTCAGGGTCAATGTGGCTCAAAGACAGTGACACACACACATCCAAGAATGTAGGTATCAGGTAAGCATCCTATAAGGGAAAGTTAATTTATTTTATGTTCTTACTTAGCAAGCGTGGAGGCTGAGCGCGAACCGGCGACCGTCGTGCACCTCAATCGAACATCTTAACCACAATGCAAAAGAGCCGGGCTCCTCTGCATTCATGTTTTAAAGAGCTTTTAACCTCATCTCATCTCGCCGCCAGGGGACAGGACAGAATCCATAGCAGCACTGTATCACACAGCACTGCCTGTTACACAAGCACCTTAAATACTTTTAACATACCATAATATAAATTCAAAATCAGTCCATGAAATGTCCACAGCTTGACTGTCCAGTGGTCACATGTGAAAGAACTGTTCTTAAGAGATGGGGTCAACTGTAAATATTACATTTTAGCAAGACAACAACAACAAGTACTGAATCAGATTAGAATGCTCTAGCAGAACCCACACAATGACCAGCTCTGAGGACTTCTGCATATCTTACGATGGAGCTTAAAGCTGGCCAGCCTTTGTTGGGGTTTTGTTTTAATGAGCCCTCCCATGTGACGGTACTGTATTATCTGTGCACAGCAGCAGCAGTAGCACTCAAATACCGTGAGTTCAATTGCGGTTCATTATTGAGCTGGTGATGGGACGCCACTAGGCTCCCCACAGATGAGATCAAACTCAGATCCGCCACGTGTGATTGAACGCGTGGCATCACTTTCTCTGCATCACTTTCTCTGCCTCAGTTTCAGATCACAGTTTGAATAGCTTGTGTTGGGACTGCGAGCTCATGACCTTCAGAAGCAGCGAGCGTGATCACACACTCTGCTCTGAGCCACCATGACCACCACCACACACGTCCAGGTCCACCTTTTCCCCAAGCACCTGTCGTCTTGTAACAGCAATGACTGAAGACGCTTGACAGGCACTGCCTCCCTCCCCACCCCCCTCCACTCCCCCTCTTCAGATCCGTTCGAACATTTTGTACAGGATCCCGTTTGGAGTCGTTTGATTGACTTATGCTCTATTTTAGGCAGAGAGTGCAACCCTTCTGTTTCAGAGCAGCGGAGGAGACTGGGGTACAAAAGCCAGCGCTGCGGGGCATGTCATTCTCAATTCTCATCCAGACCTCTTCTGAACAAATTAAAAAGCCTGCTCCCTTGCCCGTCCGGTGTGAGAAGATGCATTTGCCAGGATTAAACCATTAAAAGGTACACTTTTTATTTTTACAGATTTCTGCCTTTTGCAATGTTTGATTATAAATCGTTATACTGCTCTAGAACAATTTTTTTTTTACCATTGATTCTGCATTGGTTCGTTAACTGCAGATTTTGTGGCATTTTATCCATGGGAAAATGTTGATTTATTTGTTATGGGTATAAAGTGTGTCTATCTGTTATGTGTTTGATTGAATTAATTTCTTCAAGAGCCAGCAACAATGTAAACAGAGAAACAGTTTACACTTCAACTTAATTACCAGTTGTTCAGTAAGTAGGTTCATCTGAAACCTATTTAAAATAGCTAAATGATGTACGCACGCACTTTCTCTGTATATTCTCAATATTCATTCTCATGTTCCATTTCTTAGAGTATGCTTTTTTTTTCACTGCAAATATTCAACTCTCTTCAATCGCTGTTTGAGTTGATCTCTGTGCAACAAGCACTGAGGGGCTGTTAAACAGAGCATCCTTACTGTTACGCTATGTAAAACATACGATTTGACAACACTTGTGGGTTTAAGGAGCCCAATGTGCTTTAAACGGATAAAGGTGTTTAAAATCTTTTAAAAATGGTATTGATAGCCATGCTCCCCACCCCTAAATAAAGTTGAGAAAGGAGTTCTTCCAGAAATCTGTTTAAAAGGGGTTTATGAGCTAGGTCTCCCATGCTGTCCACTATATCTACCAGAATATTATAGATTTTGAACCTGCTCCAGTTGCTGGCCTCTGCACATTTGTGTGTTGGTCAAGGTTGAAGGTTAGGGGTCAGTGGGTGTTGTGACACAAATTCCAACCTAACAGTTGATGTAGACTGAAGTCAACCAAAACACCAGTTGTTTTGCATTGAGTTCCAGATATAGTATTATAAGTTACAGGGAATGGACAAAAACTGTGTGTGAATGAGCTGTCCTTCATATAAGCAATTCATTTGACTGAGTTTTGAGCGACTGAGTTTCAGTCATGATGGGCAAGACGTCATTTCTGCCAAAATTCCATAGAAGGCTAGAGTAGGCACTCAGTGGACAGGGGTCTTCTGAATTCAGAACTGCTGAAACCATTTCTGTTTCACAAAGAACAGTCTCAGGAGCCATGACTCTATCAGCCCCCCAGCCCTTCTCTGAATGAATTGGATGCAGTAATTAGAGAAATATTGAGGGATTATTTCACAGACCTATCTAAAATGTGCATTCCAATCTGAGTCTGTGAAATCAGCTGAAAGTGTATTTGCTAATCTATTTGACCTAGTCAAGGAGAAGTTAACCCTGATGGTCCTGTAGCCTGGGGGGGTCTCAGTGCTTGAAAGATGCCATAGTGTTGCTATATTTGGAGATTCCAATTTAAGACCAGCTTGACTTCTCTGAATACATGTGGAGACTGATATTCTGTGCCTGCTTATAATGGGGTGGGAATAAGACAGCAATGGTGGTGGTGGTGGGGGGGGGGGGGATCTCTGCACAGTTGGAGATGGTAATTAAATAGGAGTGGACACTGGCAACAACATCCAGTGTTTAGAAAACCTGTACGGTAGCTGCTGTGAGATCCTGGTGCCCATGTAGAAATCTACCATGATAGATCTACAGCGATTTTGCAGTTTACCCTCTTTATCCCATGCCTTTAATAAGCTTATTCCATGCATATGTATGCTACCATGCTTTCGCTTTTGGAGCAGAAGCAATGTCCTTTCCTCGGACACTAGCTTCACCTCTGTGACCCAGATCCAGCCCAGGGGGATAAGGGAATTGATTTCTGGTGGTCCTTGCTCGGTACACACACACACAACCAGCATTGCAACAACTGTCACAGAATTTATTTTGAAAAATAAAAAGTCAGGAACTTAGCAGCTGCTTGTGGCTAAATGTGGGAGTTTGCTGAGCATGCAAGAGCAGGACTCATTTGCAGCAGTGTGGCAACTGTGCAATCCATAGGCTGAGCAAAGCATTTTGTGCACTTTATGAACATTATTAGAAGAATGTATCATTATCATGAGACTTGGGCAGAAGGCAAAGTGATCGACTTATCATATAGTGCAAGTCAAGCAGGTTTGGTATGATAGAGTGATTGACGGGTACAGGGAGAAGCTTCTCAGACAAAAAAAAAAAAAAACTGTTTTCTATGAAAGCCTTCTAAGTAATCCCCAGTAGCAAGCGCTTATCATATCCAGGTGGCATATTGCCATTTCAGTTAGCTTCCATTCATCCTAGCAGCAAACAGTAATTCCAGGCAAGGCCAACTCTCGTTAATAGCATTTGGAAGCTAATTTTACTTTATCTGGGGAGTGCTAATATGGCTCCATTTATGCCCAAGAATCCATGTATCCATGCTAAAAGCAAGCTACCTAAATGTATGGATTCAATTCAAGTATTCCAAATGTTAATAGGAACTGAGTTTGATAAAGCAACTGAAATCAGCCATCTCCATTAAAGCCTTTATTTAATTAATGGTGATGTCTTACTTGATTAGCCGAGCTTGCTTTGACTCTAGCGTGTGTCTTCTATTTTAATGGATTGTGGGAGATTGCAGAAGATAACAATTTGAAGAGTTAATGAACACAATCTTTTTCTTATTGTACATTGTGGCGCTGGAAATTTCAGATCAGCTGAAATACAAGGACGCTGATCAACTAGAGCAATGATGCTGCTGCTGCTGTTGTTGAACTTGCAGTTTTGTTTCATAAAAAGTCTCTATACAAATCGAATATCATACTATGTTGTATCAAAGCCTGTGACCTGTGATCTCGGTGGAGGTAAGGGGACGGATTTATGGATTCCAGAGGAAAAACAGACACAGGAGACAGGAGGGAGAGATCATAGGGATCAGAAACCAGATTGCAAGGATCTTTACTGACAACATGCAAACGTGCACTGGTGGAAAGCATGCTGACCCTATGGTACAGCAATACATAGCTGATTTGTGATGCTTTCAGGCTTGGGGTATGAACACAGGAAGAAGCAGACACGTGAATACATAAATCAGAAACAGATCCATAAAACAAGGGTTCCTCTTGGTACATTTTGTTCTAATGCTAAACAAGCAATCAGTACAGTAGTTAAACATCTAAAAGAGACTCAAAGACCATGCATTAGCGTTGCATTAGCATTGCATTAGCAAACCGAGTTCAGACAAAGGTTCCCGTCTCTGTTTCCAGTGGCTTGCTCGTATATCTGTTTTGCAGTCTGGCTGCTCCGTGGATATAGTGAATGCTGTCACCTCTGCAAGGAGGAGTCAGGATTTACTGCCATTCTCCCCCCTGACACAGGCATGGCATTGTCCAGTGAGTTTATTTGTAAAAGACGGTTATTTATTTGCACTAAACCAAATGACCTCTTCTCCATTCCGGTCAGTTTTTTTTATTTTTTTTTATTATAGGTTGTCAATTATAGATGTCCAACTGGAATGCATGCACTGTGGTCAGATCAACAGTGGTGGCCTTCAATAAACCTTACCTTTTTCAGCCACCCGTATGGAGTTTTACTATGAAATGAATTGATGTGCACTGATGTTGACTGGTTGTCAAGGGCGGGGCAGGAATCTGGCTCTCAGTTTGGGTTCTATTATTTCATTATTATTGTAGCCTGATCCTACATGCAGTTTAATTAGTTTAAATTTAAACCATCTCTGATCCAGCATGTAACATTAGAAGCAACTCCTCGGCATATATTCTGTTCCAGTGTTTTTTGTGTTTCCTATCACCAGATGATGGTATCGCTTGCCCATACCTTTGATTTTCACTTGCTTATTAAAGTCTGCATACTGATATAGATATGTCCACAGCCAGTTTGTATTACTATTACCAGCACCGCAAAACATTGCTGCGATTTAGTTTCATTGCAAGAAAAGAAGCAGACAATATATTGGTCTATAAGACTTTTGATTCTGCATTTTTTTAGAGACTTACACTTCTCAGTCCAACCTGATTAACAAAAAGCACTGCTTTCCCTGTTCCGTTCTTGAACCAATCAACATTATTATCACCATCTAATAGAGGCCTGTGTGTTGATCCGCAGTGTCTTCATTCAAGTGACCAGCTGGATAACTTCTATCAAGCTGTTTTCTCAGCCTGGAAAAGGAGAAGCTCACGGAGCTATTTAAAATGAGAGCTTAATAACAACCCCGGTTGGTCACAGTTTCAGAACTGGGGATTACATTACATTACAGCTCTGTGGAAATCTCCATTTGTGCTTATTAGTCAGCCTTCGGTACCATGGCGACTGGAATCTCAATGGAACCCCATAAAGGGTCATGGGGCCTGCAATTGAAAATAAAACACTGGGCCTTTTAGGTACACAGTCTTCCGACCTCCGTTAGGCCGAGGTTGCTGTAACCTTCGACCCGGACCACCCTTTCCTGAACCCAATTTTCCTTCTGTTTGCATAAACCTTACTTTACATGAAAGTCGATAGGGACATGTGTTTGTGTTAAAGTTAATAGGAACGCAGCAGTGTGGAGTAGTGGTTAGGGCTCTGGACTCTTGACCGGAGGGTTGTGAGTTCAATCCCCAGTGGGGGACACTGCTGTTGTACCCTTGAGCAAGGTACTTTACCTAGATTGCTCCAGTAAAAACCCAACTGTATAAATGGGTAATTGTTTGTAAAATAATGTGATATCTGTATAATGTGAAATAATGTATAATGTGATATCTTGTAACAATTGTAAGTCGCCCTGGATAAGGGCGTCTGCTAAGAAATAAATAATAATAATAATAATAATGATGGATTTTGTTTTTGTCTGAACACCTACTGTACTGTAATAACCTTTTTTTTTTGTTTCATTACACTGGTTGATATGGGACAAAATAACGTATTAAAAAGACATGGTTGCTTCAATAACAGCTTCAACACCCACTGGCACATCTGAGAGCCATGTGTGGAGCTTACATAGACAGCTAATGGGGTTAGACTTGGGGTTACGAAAAGGCGTACTGGAACCAGGAGGAAAACCTATTGATTCAGGTCTGGAACATATTCTCTAGGGATTGGTTTCATTTTTCTGTGTCAATCATCTTTTTTCTTCTGGATAAAGCAAAGTTAATTCTGAACAGATCTTTTAGTACTGTATGCATTTTATTTTATTTTAATATTCAGTCTTATTAGAAATGGTTTGATACACTACACACTGCCGTCAATTCTGGTGACATGCAACTTGCTTACACTACTATAAACAATAATCAACATTTTTGTGTTTCAATGCTGCGACTTATAATAAATACATTTCCCTGGTATTTAACTTCTTATCTGTTTGATATCTTATTGCAGAATGCGTGTTCTGTATGACATTCAATTGGTGTTTCCGCTTAAATCATTATTATGCTTACTAACTATTCCAGAACTAAATGCTTCGGAAAAGACAAAGCTATTATGTGTGATGACAGAACACGCACAATAAGATATTAAGCAGTAAAAATAAATAAAAAAAGATGAAATGGATTGTAATATAAGCAATTGAATCAAATTCTATACTGCTATGTTTACACAGTACACAATTATTGACAGAGGGGCAATGCTAGGAACTGGTAAAAGGATGAAATAAAAGCGAAGGTTTCCAGTATGCATTGTCTGAACTGAGTGTGAGCATTCGAGAGCTTGGTTAATATACAGCAAAGAAGCCTGAAAGTAATTAAAACCTGCTGCCAAAGATAACAGAGGAAACAAAGATATTCCAGCTCCCGTGGCGAGGAGGAATGCTGAAATCTCTGCAGCGCAGTGTTTAACAAGGCAGCCTCACATTGCCGTGCCTGTGAACCGGGAATTCACTGAATGGTAACGGGATTCAGTTTTACTGGAGGCACTGCATTAAACTGGGAGTGGTGTCTGTTCCGTTATTTTTGCAGCCTCTCCACTCCAGAAAAAATAAAACTATAAAAAAAAGCTTACATTTTCCTATTAAATTGTTGAAACAGAATTCACGTTGAAACAGTGGCACATCTATATGCCCCCAGCGCTGAAATACTGAAATCCTATCATTTTACCTACATTTAAAGCCATGCATTCACTTCTGAGATTTACACACACTGGTTTTCACAGTGATTTAAACCAACGGTGGCATTCAGACCCCCTACCATTAGATGGGGTTCTGAAATATAGACCAGTCTGGACACGGACTTCTACTTGAATCAAGACTTGCGTGAAACTTTATTGCCTCTTAGTTTGTAACCGCAAGTGACATAAAAAAAAATCATATCTAAACTATGAAATATCCTGCTAACAATCAGTACACAAACAATGCCTCACAGCACAGAAATGTATTTGGGCTGCGTATGGATAAATAATCTCTAGGGGAGTATAAATATTTAACCGCAGTCTGACAAGTAAGTGGGGTTTGTGATTGCAATAGCCACTCACATCTCACACTATAAGACACTGGCTCTATGGGTTGTTTTTTTTTTTATGTACAAAAGTGCCCCAAGTGTTATTTTTCCAATAGAGATTGAGCCATTAAAGATTCAGTGTTGAAATAAGACAACTGTAGCAACATCTCCCTTGACCCTGACCTTTATAATCAGCGTGTGTTAAAAAAAAAAAAAAATAATAATAAGCTGTCACCATGGAAATGTCTTAATAAAACATTGCAAAATATTGCGCGCTGTACCAGAGGATGATTTATTTTATTTTTTTAGTAAAAATGATATACTGATAATGGTAAATCCATTATGTCATTAAAGCCATCGCATCTTACTGTGCTCTTCAGCCCCTGTCAGGCTGTGCTCTAATGCACTAACCAGGGTTAACAAAATTAGCTTTCTGTTCTTCTTCCCTCCATTACACAGGAGAACAAAATGCACGTTTCCCTTATCCTGGGTAATCTGGTAAATGGACAGATTGCTTTAAAGAATGCTCTCCTGTTTCACAAAGTGCATGGTTAGGCATGTTATGGCTGTGGTTCCCCACACTTTGTGTTCAACGTGCCATGAGTTGTATTGCTTCCAGCTCCTTGTGCTGCTTGGTATCACTGAGGATTGAAGCCTGATCCATACCTAAGTACTGTATGTATCGATAAAAAGCTCTGTTTTCTTGTGTAATGGAACGTCAAGTGTATAGCCTTCTAGAATAGTCGCATGGAAAATAATGATCTAAACAGAAACAAATGCAGATTATATAAAGTAGCCTTACCACAGTTTTCAGTTTTATACGGTATTTTGTGCAGTTTTCTCATGCTTTCCCCATGGTTAGACTATGCGTTTACCATAGTTCACCCTGATTTGTCATGTTAATTATTATGCTTTACCATACCTCGCTATTCTCTGCAATGCTTACCTATGCTTTGCCATGCTTTCACTATGCTTTATTACACTTTGCTATGCTTTTACTATTATAAAGGTAGTCCTTTAAGAACAGCACATGCTTTTACAGAGTATACAGAAGCATGCATTCCAAGATGCCTCTGAAGTCACACACTAGCATCCAGATATACTGCTCTGGAATCCAATCTGAATTATTAGGCTTCTTGCCAAGGGACTGCTGGTAGATATGCCCTGGAGGCACGGCACAGTTGTCAGACAAATCCAGGTCAAAGAGATTATTCTCGACAGCTATTGTGCTGTAATGGAGTATTAAAAAAGTGTTGGGGGAATACGGGAAGCAGTGAATATCTACAGGAAAGGGCCTGAGTGCTCAGCGCAGTTGGGAAGATGCCTGGAACAGTGTAGTGTTTAATGTGTTGCTGCATATTAACCTCCTGATAGCAGCATGCCATCACTGAGAGCACTCTTTCTAAGTCTCTCTTTTTCATTTTTTTTTTTAATGGGGTTTTGATAGCTTGGAAATAGCCAGTGGGCTACAGTCTAGTAATAGTGACAGGTGAATGGTCCAAAAGCACCAGTTAGTCAATGGATTAAGATATCCAGCTTTGACTACAGGAGGGCATCTATTTTCTAGGGTGTGGAGCACATGCCATATGGAAGATTAAGGAAGATTTGAGGCAGTGAATGACTTTTCCTTCATGCATACGTCACCTGTTTGTTAAAATGTAACTGAACTTCAATTAATTGGGTAATGGCATTGCAATTAAATAATGCGAACAGAGTGTCACCCGCACGTCTTATCTGATTGGTGTGCAAGGCTGCTATGGGCATGGCTGATCTCAGTACCCCCTTTCCACTCTGTGCTAAGCAGGCACGCATACACCTCGCTACCAACTGGCAGTGAATTAACAAAACTGGCAGCTCTTTATCCTAGACTGAATTAACACAGGGAACAAACAGCCTCTTTACGGCCGCGGTCCCAGTTGGTAAGAGTCAGTTCCCCTTGGCAGAGCAGCATTGTGACAGTCCCTGGCACTGCTGCCTCCTGTAATGGCTGTAGTCTGAGCGTTATGTATAAGAGGGCCATAGTGTGCTTAACTTCTTTCCACTGCTCAACCTGCTGCAACCTTTTTCCTGCAGGGCCCAATTCATCTTTTAGTTTTTGTCGTCCGATAACTTTATAACGAAAGGTATATTTATATTCAGAACAACGGATTGGATTGAATTGAATGTCTTTGTTTTAGCAATAGTGGCACCTTGCCATTTAACTTGAAGCCTGTGTCTGTGTGCCGGTTTACATTCAACCCGTGCACATGTTTTAATTATTCAGGCCGTTATTGAGCTAGAGAAAAAGAAAAAAAAAAAACTCCCCCTCAAGCCCCAATGAGAGTGTAACAGTGCTTCCCCTGATCTGTTTGCATTGAGCACTGCTCTCTGGATAAGGCGTGCAGTAATCGCTAAAGCAGCAGCCAATGTGAATTCAATTAACACAATTATTCTTCAAAAATGATAAATGCATGAAGGTAGAGGAAGTCATTTTTTATGTCTGCAAGTGTCTATATGTGCTTATAAATGCCCTGTGGAGGTTTGACAGCTCTGGACAAAAGCAGATAGGCTCAAGAACAGGATTGCACATGTTTATTGAGGTATGGTCCTGTGGTTGAGGCTGTGTGGTCCAGTGGTTAAAGAAAAGGGCTTGTAACCAGGAGGTCCCCGGTTCAAATCTCACCTCAGCCACTGTCTCATTGTGTGACCCTGAGCAAGTTATTTGACCTCCTTGTGCTCCTTCTTTCGGGTGAGACGTAATTGTAATTGACTCTGCAGCTGATGCATAGTTCACACACCCTAGTCTCTGTAAGTTGCCTTGGATAAAGGTGTCTGCTAAATAAACAAATAATAATAATATTGAATGAAATCAAAAATAAAATGCTTTCTACCACCAACAACAATACTACTACTACTACTACTACTAATAATAATAATACATGTGTACATTATAGCCACATGACACAGTCTTCACCCTGTCACCCAGCATGTGAATACACAAATCCTATTATTTCACTCTTATTCATCAGTTTTTTAAAGACTTGGAACAATTTCGTTTTGACTAGTTAAGCAGTCGTTATTTCAATTTAACTAGTAATTTGTTCAATTCAGTAATTTAAAGATAATTTGGAACTAAAAACCTGAACACCCTGCAACTCTCATGGACCACAGCTGACCAATTTAATTGAACAAATTAACTTGCTAAACTCATCAACAATTTACATTCTTCATAAATTGATGCTTTAAGGGTGACCTATAAAACCTGCTGGATCGTGGCTCTCCAGGGCCAGGGTTGGCCACCCCTGGGCTCAAGGTTAACCTGATTTAAACCGTAGCCTATTGAGTCTCACTCCTGAGTGGAAAAGGTTCCCATTTCTTATCACATTAACAAGGATTTTATTGCCGGAGCCCACTACACGACTGTAAGTTTGAGCAAGGCACACAAACCCCTTTGAAAAGCAAAGAAACACAAACCGAAATCAAAAAATCAAAAGAAGCGGAGGTAGCAGTTTAAACAACGGCCTTGTCTTGACCAAAATTAGTTTCAGTCCGATCCTAGAGGGTAAGTTGTTATAAATAATCATTTCTCTGACAATCTCTGTGTTATTAAAGAGTAATTAAACCCTTTCCTAAGGGGCTGCAGTTATTATCCTTTGGTAAAAGCCAGACGAAAGGCACTTTTCTACAGAAACGTAGTGTGTGAGTCTTTAAGGATTCTGTGTTTTTGTTGGCTTCCACGTTAAAAAGTAACAGCGCCTGAATGTTGTGTTTAATAAGATGGCTTTTAAACTGTTACTATTGTGGATATAGGATGATGAGGGCTAGGCTGGTGATTAACACTTAAACAACGACAGCGCTAGACAAAAGCATACTGTAATAAAACACATTTGTGTTAAATGTCATTCTTTGAAGTTTAAGTCAAGATTAAACATTTACCTACGCGTTGTATATACTTATCATGTAAGCATTAGAGCTGAGCTAGAAACTGGTTGATTCAGCAACTTGAAACACAGTGTAGAGGTGAACAGAGGTTACACACGTCTCTGGGGACTAATGGTGTGCAGCTATTAAGAAAATGAAGCCTAAGTGTCTACCGATGTACTGCCCTGCTAAATCTGAAATGCCTATTGGTTTAACTGTGCCATAGATTTATGAAAAGAGAAAAACTGTACAGTGGCATGTATAAGTTTATATCCAGACTTCCAGTCCTTGTTGACATTCTAAAGATCTTTTTATTTTCCCCCTCTTTCTCACATCTGTTAATCTGCTTTTTTCTTAATGGCAGTGAAAATAAAAAAAATTGTTGCGAATGCTCAGCAGTTAGCAGCCCATTATTTTGAGTCCTTGGCCCGTGCCAGCAGATCTCATCGAGTTTTTATAACATGTGCTTTAATCATCATAACATCCTTAGACAACAACGCATTCTGCACCGTACAGGTTCATAATTTATGATATTAAAAAAAACAAAAAAAAAACAAACAAGAGAGCATCCTTCCATCTTAAACAACAATGCAAAGTGGAGGATCTTTTTATCTCGTGTCAGGATCACTCTTTTTATCTGGTGTCAGGATCACTCTTTTTATCTGGTGTCAGGATCACTCTTTTTATCTGGTGTCAGGATCACTCTTTTTATCTCGTGTCAGGATCACTCTTTTTATCTGGTGTCAGGATCACTCTTTTTACCTGGTGTCAGGATCACTCTTTTTATCTGGTGTCAGGATCACTCTTTTTATCTCGTGTCAGGGTCACTCTTTTATCTGGTGTCAGGATCACTCTTTTTATCTGGTGTCAGGATCACTCTTTTTATCTGGTGTCAGGATCACTCTTTTTACCTGGTGTCAGGATCACTCTTTTTATCTGGTGTCAGGATCACTCTTTTTATCTGGTGTCAGGATCACTCTTTTTATCTCGTGTCAGGATCACTCTTTTTATCTCGTGTCAGGATCACTCTTTTTATCTCGTGTCAGGATCACTCTTTTTATCTCGTGTCAGGATCACTCTTTTTACCTGGTGTCAGGATCACTCTTTTTATCCCGTGTCAGGATCACTCTTTTTACCTGGTGTCAGGGTCACTCTTTTTATCTGGTGTCAGGATCACTTTTTTTACCTGGTGTCAGGATCACTCTTTTTATCTCGTGTCAGGATCACTCTTTTTATCCTGTGTCAGGGTCACTCTTTTTACCTGGTGTCAGGATCTTTATCACCCAGCTCCAGCAAACCTCATGAGCATTGCAAGCCTGCTACCGACGGTTACCTGGTTCACTGCTGACAAGCAAGGCAGCGGTTTGTAGTTATTCTTGTCTCGTTTTAGTCTCCGCCTCATCCAGCTGGTAGTCTATATATTTTTATGTTCCAGGGAGTTTGTTTTTCATCAGGCCTGGGCGCCTTATAGGGACAGAAGAAACCTTTAAATCGTTCATCCTCGGAGTCATTAACCGGCTGTGAAAGCCTGGCTGCGGCTATTATTGCGTTCTACTACAGTAACCATCAAAGACTTTCAATCTCAGGTCAGAATATTTATGGTTAAAATAAGCTGTAAGCCGACTTACTTAATGGGAAGCCTAAGAGGGAGTATTGAGCAATAATTCACTAGTGGGCACTAAGTGACGTTGTCAGGTCTGTAATTAGGAATCACCCTCGACTGATTTGCATGGCCCCTTCTGTATTTTTTTATTTGCACGCTAGTAAAACTGTGGACGAGGAATGTTGTCTTGTTTTATGAACTGCTTCCGGTGTGCAGGGTCACACTGAGGATGGACTAGGTGGTTAGCAAAGTATGTACTCTTTGCCAAAGGCACCTCTATTGGAGTCACTCAGAGGTGTCATTGCATCACATTCACTTGCCAGTGCAGCGGAATTTCAAGTTCAAGATAAGGTCTTCTGAGAGATTGATTTATTTGTTGCATTCCAATAGGGCAAACCCTGATTAGAACCCTGAACCCTAACCTTAAACCCTAACCTACAGCACAGGAGTATTTACATGAGCCAATGCATTGGCCAGCTTCACTTCATCTACCGCAGAATGGGGCCTCAATGGGAATGATTTTGCATTGACAAATATCCTTAGACAGCTCAATAAATAATAAAAAACAGCAAAATGCAAACCCCACAGGGCCTTCTCTTCAGAAGCAGACAGGCATGTTATTTTACAAAGGCATTTTGCTTACCTACACATAATTGCAATGTTATTATGCATAGTTACAATGTACTTAATGTGTAAATCTTTTTGCATGGTGTTACCTAATATTTTTCCAGAGTAGCAGCAAACGTATTATAACATACATCTTGTTTTCTCATTGGCATTGGGTGGGGAGACAGAATAATATAAGCAAGATATCAAACAGAAAAATCTGGAAACGGTTAATGTTTTGAACAATCATGTTTATCTACAATAATGTGCTTATTGTCTCCAGCCTCCAAGTTAATTTGATTTCCGGCTGAAAAGTGTTCCTGAGTTTGCTGATGATTTTTATAGCCAGGAGCAAGTCATAATCCGTTGTGTGCAGAGCAGGGCCGGTTCCACGCAGGGAGTATATTGCAGCCATATGTTCAACTTTAAAAGCTCTGCATATGGATAGGATTCAAGTGGAGAGGGGAAGCAACTTGCATTCAATCAACCCTCTAGTCTGTGAACAGAATAATTGAATTGAGATTATTTCTGTTCTTTGGAGCCTCAATTAAGGTATGTTGCTGCAGTGCTACATTCTACCCAAATGATATAGTGTAACACATGTTCATTTAAAAAAGAAACGACTAGGAAACTCTTTTTTTCTTCTTCTTCTTGTTCTTGCAATGAAGCATTCTTCTCAACACCACGGCTCTGGTGGACGATGAAACAAGCTGCAGCATTACACAGTACATGCTTGTGGTTGTTTTCTGCACCTCTGGGAGGCTGACTGGTTTCATTGTGTTTCTCGACCAGGGTGGTTCCTATTAGAAGTGGAAGATGGAAATTAAACCGAGGAGACCACCATCAACACGCATTCCTGGACAGGAAGCCCTTTGTGCATTTTAATGTAAACCCATTCCTCGCTGCTCTAATTAGCTTCTTTTCAGACTTCTTGAATTCGCTCCTGTTCCGTGGGGGGGTACACTGTTACAGAGTATTGCAGTATAGCAGTAGCGATACATTTCACAAAGCCTCAAAACTTTACACTTTGGAAAATAGTTTTTGTTGGGCATTCAGACACCAGCATTTCATCCAGCTTTAGAATGCCATGCTGTAGAATTTGTTTTAAGTAGAATTGCATGCAAGAGCTTACTTGGTCATTAGAGGAAACAAGGGTTACTGCTTCTCTGATCAGAAACCCCATCCAACCTCTGCTGCATGCAAGACTATATCGGTTCTGTTGTCTATCAGTCAACAGCTTAGGCCTTGCTAATGGTCTGTGACTTCCCTTTACTTATAGAAAATAGAGGTCTAGATCAAAGGCAACACTTTATAATACATTTAATTACAAACTAGTCTTTTTTTCATATTGATCTTTTCACATTACATGATAAATGAATGCCAGGGTTTTGGAAACAGCATGACTTCAAATCTCTGCAGTCAATAGAAAGCTCTGTGTTAATTCATACAATATGTAACTATATTTCAATTACTGGCTTATTTAAACTGTAGGTAGCACATGACAGTTGGTTATTTTTTCTTGCTATGATTAGTGCTACGTTGGAAAAGCAGTAGATTCAATCTTGCTAATTCAAAGCAGTTGGGAGAGGACCCTGTTCAGTTTATTGATGTGTTCGGAATATCGTGCATATATCTGTAACGCACCAAAAAAGGTCTTGTCTGTTTGTTAGTGTGTACGTTAGCAGGTTGTTGACAGTGCATAAACAAAAGACATTCCCATTAAACAACGTCATCTTTCTTAGTCCACGGCGGATAAGGATCTGTAATGGTTTTAGATTTGTATTTAGTGCTCCCTTGGGGAGTGTTTCGTTCTTTGCCCTTCGCCAAGCACAATAAACACCTACAGTGAGCAGCAAAGAAACTTCCAAAACTCCAGGGCATGTCAAGAGGGCTCACGGAGCAGCGCCAGACAGGCAAGTCTGGGGTATGTATGCACTGCCCTCGGGATACACTGCAGTGTGGAGCAATCACATCAACCCTACTTCAAGTGCCATAATTCAAACCAACCTCCAATTTTAAACCTGCTGTTATCAGCTCTCAGCGGGCTAATATGATTTTGAAAGATTTGTGGAGGCCGTGTGTCATAACCAGAAGGCAGTGTCTACTGTTTTGTTTTGTTCTCTCCCTATTTATTTAAATGCAGCTATTTTTTAGCTCAGCAGATCACAGGCTTTCTATTTTAAGAGTCCGTTGTGCTCCACTTTTAATAAGAAATAATAACTTGAAAGAAGTCTGAACTCATTTTTTAAAAGTCTCACGTTGGATGATTTCTCACTCAATGCACATAAGGCTTTCACATTTTATAGTTCTGCTCTGCAGCTCAAAAAGCAGCCAAGTTTGCATGCTTCTGGTCTGCAAATTATCGAGTGTGGGTTGGTCCTGATTTATGGGTTTGGCAACTGGAGAAAGAAAATAAAGAGTGCTTTTCTTCATGTGCAGGTTTCTATGGTTACTGTATCTAAAAGTTTTTTTTTTTGACTGTGTATTATTTTTTTCATCCTCGTGATACTAAAGACTGTATTCTGCAGATATTTCTTCATTGTCTGGTGCTAATTCTGGTCACCATATTGGACCAGTGCTATGTGTTTTGATATCAGGCCATTCAGACTGTGAGAAAATGCCCTGTTATGACTTCAGCCCAGACTAGGTAGACCAAACTCCTTCTCAAACTGAGGGATTGTTGTAAAATGGTGGTATCTGCTTAAATACTGAAACATGGGCTAGTCTACATACAGACCTATATTAAATGATGGTGAGCTAGGGTAAGATAACAAAGCTACCAAACAACTACCATTGCATATGTTTTCATTACCATTTTTATTACTGGCTCTAACCATGACCATAACAAAGATTGCCTACATTGTGCCATCATCAAGAAATACCACCTACAGCAATTGTGGTATATCTTGCATCCACTAAGGGCAGACTGTTGTAGGGGGACAGGTTATTGGTAACACTCTGGTGTACCAGATGTACTTAGAGGTGAGACATGATTGTGAGAGCTCTATTGAGACCAGAGGGGTGCTATAAAAAGTCACCAGGATCTGATGAAAAGAGTGCAGTTAGGGGTCCATCCTAAGTGGTCATAAAAAAAAGTGCATTGTAAATTTGCTAGTTTAGTGTCTAAGCTGTTATTAGCATAATTAATAACATGTATATATGGTATATATAATCACTTATGTTGTAATCCTAAGCTTGCCCATTTTTTTTATTTATTTCAGGTTTATGAACATTGTTGCTGGTTTTCCTAAGCAAAATAAAATCAAAGTCTGGTAAATGCAAACAGGCAAAAGGAAATGATCTTTCAGAAAGGGAATCCCTATTATCCACCATGGCAGTTTTACAACTGAATTAAATATTCCAGTCACATGAGGATCAGCTTTACCCTAATAAACTCCTAATTGGAAGCAGTCACTTAACATCTCCTAACACATCCCACTGTTTGTTTGTTTTACCCCTAAATGATTACAGTGAGGATTTACAAGATTTACGACTGTTTCGTTTAACAGCAGTCGCCAGCAACACCAAACATATAAACCGAAGCCTCCATAAAAGCGAGCAGTTAATGTTATTAGCTTTTCTTTTGCAGATGAACTTGATTTGTGAGGGTGGGCATTGCTGGGACAGTGGGCTGTGAACCGGGGCACTTTTAATGGCGGAACCATGTCGTTTGTTTGCGTTGCCTTGGAGACTGTGTGTGTGTGTGTGTATCACACAGGAAACCGAAAGCCATTCTGAAGGATACAGGTTGTTAAGGGGAGCAGTAAATCACCTTGAACTGTGTCTACACATACAGACGAGTGCACTTTAAATGGACTCCTCAGTTTAGTATTTGTAAGCCTATTTCCATCTGCCTTCATTTGTTTAATATGTTTGAATTATTTTAGCAGGTGATCAGACGCATCACCACCATGTTTCTGGATTTTAAAATGAGCTTCGACAAGTGAAGAATTCTGGCCTACACAGACAGCGAGACTTGTTCATTAATTTTTGAACATTTTTTAAAATTCCAAGCGTGTGTAACAGGGCAGAGGCGGGGTGCGAAACAGCGACCCCACGCACCGCAAGTAAACGCCTTAAGCACAATACAGAAGAGCCACATTAATTACATTATAACTATGCATAATGACATAGTAACGATGTGCACGTACACATGTATTCACTGAGTAACTACACAGTAATAAGAGACACTTAATGGAAAGTGTTACCGATCATTTGATAAAACGCTACATTTGAAATCTCCTTTCTATAATAGCCTGTCACAAAGACGGCCGGAGTGGGTGGCGTCAGACCAGCAGCAGGAAGTAAACAGACAGAGATGTGTGGTTTGGTGAAGCTGAGCGAATGCTTTCGCTCAGCATTTAATAAACAGACAGAACAGAAAATAAAAGGTTTGAACACAAAACAGGACACGGCACTTTAAGCCAAAATAAATAGACAGACCAAACGAACTAACACTTAACAAACGGTGCACAGAGACAAACAAACACGGTGAGAACAAACACTTTACGTTTTTATTTCGCTTTTCTTTCTCCTTCTCTCTCTCTCCCGTTCTCCACTCTCGAACACCCAACCCTGAGTGAATGCTACGTGTCTCTATATATACTGTTGTGCTGGGATTCAATTACTAATTAATTATTCACTTGAATCCCAGCACGTGAATTAATTCTTTGCAACCCCGTGCTCACATATTACATTTAACCAGCACGTGAAGTGATTTGTGCCCTCCTCGTGCCTAAATACAAATCTACACTTTTTAAATACACGTGAAACACAGACCCGTTTATATCCCGTGTACCAATCTATACACCAACATTAACACACACACGCAACATACAACACATAATAAGCACACAGGGGCGGGGCACATTGCCACATAGCCATACACCATGATTCCTCAGCTAAGGAATCTGCTGTCAGAAATCGCTCAAAGAAGGCATTTTGTTTGTAGCAGATTGGAAGCCAGCAGATAGTAGTAGTAATTACCCAGGATAGATAATCCCTTTCGAGGCATTGTGTCTCGTTTTCCGATGGGACTGTACCGCGTCTGCACCATGGATGGACTGACTGGTGAAAAACTCAGATGCGGATAAATCATTGAGAGACGCAGAGCAAAACGACTGACAAGGGATGCATTGTCGTCTGACCTTGAAGAGTAAACTACAGGTTGTGTCTGTAAATAACTGGACACAACCATACAGTAACTATAACAATCGTAGCTTTCTTTTTTTTTTACAATGAAAGTTTAAAAAATAAATATTGTGAGGTCATTTCCAGGTACATGGGGTCTGATTTCATAAAGGTGCAACATGTTTTTTGCGGAAGGAAGAAATACAATTGCTAAATGTTTCAGATGAAGCAAAATATGTCCATGACCGTTACTGGTTTTGTAACATTACTCTTCTTGGACTACAAAAAAGTAAAGCGTAGAAAAATATAGAATATTAATTTGTTTTTGCTACATATGACATTGGATATTCAATAAGCTGTCCAGAGAAAACATCCCATTTAAACAGCAGATGAACAAAACCACTAACACACTGTTTTGACTGGCTGTGCTCTACGTATCTATGCTTCTAAATCAGCAATGTGCAACAGCCTATAGGACCAACTGGAGGCCATGGCTTGATGGGAGATTGAAAGTCCCAGATTTCATCACCCTAAAACCAATTGCCCCAGCTCTAAAGAATGATGGCAGACATAGCAATTGAAACTGCAAGGGCTGGCTGTATTTTATCTTGGGAACTGCTCACCAAGCCATCAATTATCCTGTTTGCTGGCAAGGGCTTAACCCCTCACCACCTTCAGTGGCCTTTGGGGATTCTGCTGATGTATTCATGTTGAATAGAATGCTTTGGTTAGGGTATGGGCTCTGGAACATATTTATATCTGGAGATCCAGGGAAACAGTATCCTCCTTTAGCAACATGCAGAGTAGGGACTGCTTACGACCTGCCTGAAAGACCACTACCTTTAAAACCGTGACCACCTCACTTTTTCATCAGTCCTTCCCGCTGTGCTCAGAGAAGCAGGATGCAGTATTTCAGGGCCTCTTACGCAGCATGTCCAGGGCAGTATACACCCCCCCCCCCCCCCCCCTTCAGGATTCTTCCCTGGTTCTCTCATCAGAGGCCAGGGTTTCGGGGATTCCTGTCTTTGTCCCCAGGTGGTATTTTAGACAGCGTGGCAGAGGTCAGACTTGATGCTGACCAGAAGATTTGGGGGAAACAGAAAAGAACGGCAGAGTGCTATTGTGGAGTTTGGGGAGTTGTCTGGATTCAATGTTTTGTTCTAGCTCAAGGAAGTCGTAAATCCCAGTTTATAGAGGGGAATTTTAGCTCCAAGCAACCTTAACATATATTTCTCTATTTTATACCTCGAGGGGACTTTCCAATTGGCTTTAATGCATTTTAAAACGAATGCTCCCCTAATCTCATTCCCACAAACACCCCATTATATTGTGTCCCCCGTAGCTAATATGTGTGTGTGTGTGTGTGTCTGTGTGTGTGTGTGTGTGTGTAACGGGCAGGTTTGTGCGATACACTGCCATTACAGATTCTTCCTCTGTTGATGAGATGGTTATAAGCTCTAAAACCATGAATGCAGAGGAGCCTGGCTCTTTTGCATTGTGGTTAAGACGCTCGCTTGTGGTGAGCGGGGTCGCCGGTTTGCACCCGGCCTCTGCACTGTTATAGATATATATATATACATAGTGGAGTATATATGTGGAGCCAAATCACCCTTTTAAAAGCTGAACGTGATCTAAAAGGTAATGCTTGATTGTACAATGCTGCATTGGGTGTATATGAAAGAGTATGAAGCAGCTTACCTTTGGGGTGTGATGAAGTGGGAGTGTCTTTTAGAACTGAGAAGGGGATTATGGTAATCACCGTCACCACGAGCAGGATTTATTTATTTTTTGTCCCAGATTTGTTTCTGTTAAGCTTTTGCTTCAGGGTAGATACGTAATGAGTTTAATTAGAGGCTGTTTTGATCTGCGGTTTGGGGAAATGATTTGAGGAACCCTGGGATTGTATCGCCAAGATGAATGTCTGTCTGGGTTCTGGAGAAAGCCACTTTAAAGTCTTTAAAAGGCTTTGTTTAATTGCCTTCTGTCATAAACTCTAGTCCATTTGTACACAATGCTTGTGTGCATTACCACTACAATAACAATCAGCTGGCCAGCTTTGATTAAGACACATTAAAAACTCACTGCTGTTCCTTTGCAAACTGACAATGGGAGCAGGTTAAATAAAGTCTACCACAAGATGAACTGACAGTGAATTAAAAACTCTGCATGCTCCGAATGAACGGCTTATTATACAGTCGATTACAAGATGCCTATGCAGCACCTGCAAAGTCAAGGCTCTTAACTGGTATCACTTTGCCGTGCTGCTGTGAAAGCAATGAACTCTTTTCATGCCAGGGTTGTCGTTGCTACTGGACCTACAGCAGGGGAGCCTGGAAACTCAGTATTCACTCCAAACAATATTCCAGAACTTCATTTAGAATTCTAAGGTAAAGCTTTTAAGAAACTTAGTCAAGTAGAAATACGTTTCTGCTAGCGCAGTGTCGCAAGACAAGGGCCATTCTAGTCCAGATGTTTGCAACCATATTACCCTTAATAATGTAATTACAGCTCTGTTCTGGTATTATTATATGTTAACCTCTAAACCTGATGTGGTAAGACTCTTGAGGTCCGGAGTTCTGCACCCCTTCCACGGTCCAGACATTAAGGACTTCTTTATTAGCTGACTTTTCTAGAAGCAGATTTTCCATGAGCAATAAGATATGCACAGACTAGAAATACTTTCATAATCCAGAATTTATAGCAGCAACAGATACGGTGATCATTCATATTGATAAGACTTCTAGCTCTGCTTCCCACTACAATGTAATAGTTCTCAATTATAGCTCCAGTGGATGCCCCCATTTTAGCGTATTTAAACGTATTGAAAACCACAGCGGAGCTCAGAAAAAAAGAATGCCTAAGAAGGGATATACCATGACAAAGTAATATAAGAGTCATTGTTTCTGTCACCTCCTTTACTGATGTACCGGCGACAGATCTGCTTGGTAGTGATTGCAGCTTTCTGCAGTTAAACAGCTCTTTTTAAGCAGGAAAGGCCCTGCTCAGTTTAACAACCAGCGATTGCCAAAGCTGCTGCACAGCAATGCCTGACCTGAGGTGCTGGCACCCACCCCTCCACCCAGCCCTCCGTTCACCCCCTGCTTAAACACAAGAGCAGCCCAGGGCTGTCACAGACCAGGGGCAGCCATGCAGTAGACCTCCGCTCAGGAATCTCATTAGGGATTTGTGCAGCTGTGGCCAAAAGTTTTGCATCACCCTCTATATAAAATGAACTCATTTTCCTTCATAAAGTCGAATGAAACCTGCTGAATAATGTTACGTTAACATGCTGTATTGCACACCGCTCTGTAGTTTTCCATAGTAAAAATGTAACATTGTGAAATCTAACCTGAAATAAAAAATTATATTCATAATATACCGGTACCGCTTTCTTGCTTCTTGTCGGTACTAGCAATGTAATCACTGGTCCTCCTTTATCTTCTGTTGAAGATCTCGCTGTAAAAAATGTATATAATAAATGTGATCATTGTGAATATTAACCAAAAAACGACAAGACAAAAATATTGTTCTTAGTATGCATAATAACATAGATTGTTATTATAGTGCCGAACTTGTCAACCTACTGAAGTTAAACACAATCACTGGTGTGTATGAAGGATGGTTGCAAGGGAGGTCCAAGTTACCTCTAAGCCTATTACTTTAAATTATGAAATAGCTGTATGGGAGAAGCAATTTGCTTCGTAACATTTATGGATAGTCTGACAGTTTTAAATGCCCTATAAGTACAATATGATTTCATCATGCTCTAATCTGTTTGGAAAATGTAAATTTCCGCCCCTTCTGTGCTGCGTATCACCAAAGGTAAGGGGCCTCACAGTTATGCTATTATGAAACAGGAACTACTGTCTGTCATGTTGTGTTTTTGCAGTACAGGGGACCTCTGTAGGGAATATGATTTATAGTCTACCTGAGATGCAAAATGTGGTTCCCCTGATTAGATCTGAGGTTGTGAACTTGACTTATTTTTTGCACGGTTGTTTATTTGTAAAAAAAAAAAAAAAAAAATTGCCAGTACAGTGTGTCGTTTGCTACTAATTTGGTATTTAACTTTATAATCATGTTTGAAAGATCTGCTAAATGCTAATCTCATTAATCCTCTGTGTGTGTTTTTTTTTTTTTTTTACTTGGTTCACAATCTGCACTGAGTCTTCAATTAGGACATCTGAGAAGTCTGATTACATTAACCACCTGAAGTTAAGTCTTCCTAAGGCTTAGAGTGGAAGAGCAGTCTGTCCTGCCTCCTGCAAACTTTACATTGTGGTTATCAGTAATATCTATATATCTATATATATATATATATATATATATATATATATATATATATATATATATATATATATAGTAAAGTTGACTCACACTGGACAGAATTGCTTACAGCAGTTTATCCATAACTTCACTCCACAAGTGTTAAGAGGAAGGAAGGTACACTTCTTGACTTTACTCGACTCACAGTCTCTTATAGTTTCACTTTACAGGAGTTTCCCAAACTTACTTCTTCATTGCATCACTAGATTACAGACCTGTATTAAAAAACCATGACCACTTTGAAGAACCTCCATGTACTGTAATATACACTAATCTCTAAGTATAGGGATTCCCTGTCTACTGTCGCCATAGGTAAATCAATGGTTGATGAATATCACTTCTGAATTGTGGATAGAGTTAAAAAAAAACAAAACAAACAAAAAAAGCAACATACTGTAAACCTCCTGGACTGAATTAAGAATTGTCTCATGGATGTCTTCCATCTGTGTTTTCCTTATTTCGTGCCAAAAAATTAATAACGCAGTACTGTTTAAAACATTACAAAAATCCATCAAAATTAAGATGTCAGAAAAGTAATAACCCCATAAATATTTGTAGAAGAGAACTTCACCCCCCCCCCCCCTCACCCCCCTCTCATGTGGGAGGGCCTCCTTGTAAATCTCCTTGATATTTCATTGCATGAACGAACATTCGTGTACTTGAGGTTGTAGCCCATGCAGGTACTCTGAAAAGTATGGTTTTGGATACAGATGTCATAGATGTATGTGATTACCAAAGATCTATTTTGTGTGGTTGTTGCTCTTGTTGTTTTCTGATGAAAAGTCTGAAGTCTCTGTAGAAAACCATACCATATGTGTTAATACTGAACGCCCTCACTAATGCAACCACAGTGGCAAAGTAGCGTTACTACAGAGTCAGGGAAGTGGCAGTGTAGGAGACAGGGATCGCAAGAAATTGTAGCCGACTACGGCAATGCATCGCATGAGGAGATCCAGAATAGCCTGGTAGAATGGTAGTAGCCTGTTCATATTTGAAAATACCAATGGTACCGCAAATGTTTATTATGAAAAAAACCTGACCTAAACCAGGTTTTAAAAAGCAGAATTCACCGCCAGCACTGTAAATCCCAAGTGACTCAACCAAGATGAGTCAGATGCTTACTATTTGTTTGTTGAGTATTTATGAATTTTCAAACGTACAGCCATCTGTTTTGCATACAGTCCTGTTAATGTCTGGATTTGAAGTCTACGTGCAACGGAACACTTTCAAAAACAATGCCTGTTGCTAAGGAATCGCAGCGTTATAACCGAATGATGAAACTACATAACTGCTTATAATTAACGGATCACTTTAACTTGACATGTTACGCTACCATATTCAGTAACATTATGTTTTTTACCAAAAGGAAAGTTTTGATCTCCAAATTACTGTACACACCAGACCCACTAGATCTAAACATATACAGCCATTCTCTTTAAAGCATTCCATATGGAAATTAAGAACTTTTTTTTCTTTATAAGTTTGAGCCCTACCATTGGGATATTATTACAATAGCAGCAGTGTATTACCCTGAAGATGGGGCCATTCTAGCGCAATGCCTCTGATAGGGATGTGATACTCTAGTACTGCATGTGCTACCTCTGTGGTAGCATTCTTTCAATGTATCATCCTTGCCTTTCTGCTACCATTGCCACATAGACCAGATTTATTACATCGCCATTCCAGTGCCAGATGTATTACACTGCCATTGCAGTGCCACAGTCTTTGCCATTGAAAAACTGTTGCAGTTAAAGCAGTGGTTTATTGAATGAAAATATTTATAGTCTTTTTTTTCCTCCATAAAAAATACAGCATTACAGCATAGGACTGTTATTCTTGGAAAAGTTGGATTTTTCTTTAGACAAGCTGGAGGCTTTAGTGAAACCGTACAGGAACTAAAAGGAGCTGACAGGCAGTCTGCGGAGGCAAAGACGATAAAACACAGCGATTGTAAAAAATTGTTTTAGAAGTAGAGTAAGAATAAAACCCCAGGTGGAGTTCAGGAGAGTTTATTATTTATTATTATTTATTTCTTAGCAGACGCAACCTTATCCAGTTTATGAACTGGTTATCTCGAATTCTGCTGTTGCAGTAATAATACAAGCAGACGATGTGACCGGGACTATGTTGTAAAAGAGATCCTTTATTTAACCAGGAAAAAACCTATTGAGACCGAGGCCACTTTTAGTGTCCTGGCAAGATGACCAGAAACAGACAGCGGCCATTTCACATTGTTAAAAACAACAACATCACTCTAAACAACACCAGCAGATATTCATTCTGGGATCAGAATTATCGCAGTGTAAATGTTTCTGTGTGTTTCTACTCTAGACATTGTTCTGTGTTTAGCAGCACACTTATAAATTGCTCCTTTTTAAAGTTATATTGATGTTAGACCGATATATTGAAATGGCAAGGGAGGTTTTTCATATCAAAGATCTTAATAGTCTTTTAATATTCTAATCTTCTGTTTTCCATGATGCTTTAAAAAGAGCCTGGTATTCAGAAATGTAGTTTATCATGCAACTCACTTCAGTGGTACTCTGTGTTTCGTCCGACATGTTGATTCTGTGTGACAGTATCAAAGGGGTTAGCTAATTTCTTTTGTTACCTTTTCTTTTTACAATCAACCTCTTTGAAAGTGGTCGCTGAGACACGGCCCCTGGATGTTGTTTTCATCTGGATTTCACGCTGTTCACTTCATCTGTCGCTTGATGATTTAGTTTTAAAACGTTTCTTTTCCTTCATCATGTTTGAATTAAATTCGCTTCAAATCATTAGAATTGCCTTTTTTTGTTGCTGTCGTTTGTCTTTCATTGTCATTTGTGATGGAAGTCATGGTGCTTTTCAAACGCTGAGTGTGTGGTTGTCTCTCACTTCCAGAGAAATAAACAACTGGAACGCCACCAATTTAGGGATCCTGACAACATGGGAATGGCAGTCTGTGGTTAGCTTGCCCATAATGACAAAACCAATGCTTCTTTGTTAAAGTGTAATCTTGGCTTTGCACGGTGGATCAGAGATTTGAAGCCAGTTTACTGGAACACATGAGGGAGAGATCTTTTGAAGGTTCAGTATGCAAACCGTGTACTTTCATGACAAGAAGGAGAAGTCTTAAAGTAAATTACAGAACTTCATGCAAAGAAGGCCAAATGACATTTCAGAGATTAAGCAAATTAAACTAAAATCAGAACAATATCTGACCTCCTCCTTCCTGGAAACTAAGTTGCATCTTGATTGTTTTATTCCATTGCAATTGCACTAGCTTCAAAGCAGGGCCGTCGGCGAATGCTTTAAAGATTCCTTTTTATTTGTTCTGCTCCTTCTTTCCAATTGAAATGTATCAGTGTGTCCGCAGCGATGACAGCAAGCGCTTGTGGTTACACATGCAGCCAGTCAATGCTTTCAGATCTGCACTTACAGATTTACACTCATTGCTCTGGATTGCTGTAAACCACACAGATCCATCTCTGTGCAAAGTCAGATTTGATGGCAGATATACAGGAGAAAATGATAAACCAGGGAAAAATGACTCAGGGCAGGCAGCCCAATTCTGCTGAATCCACAGAGAATGCTCCCTAGTCTGACCAGATGTGTAAATATATCAAGATCTCCCCCGGAGGAATCATTATAAAATAGGTGTGGAATTCCATCAGGAATGGGGGTGGACAGGTGGACGGTGGACAGTGGACAATTGACAGGGGGGGGGCATTTTATCCTTTGCTCCCTAGAAACCACTATAACACAAGACTTGACACAATTTTTCAGGTTTGATGCATTTCATACAAAAAGAAATACCTGCCAGTGACCTGCCAGCTTCATTCGGTGACCGACCTGCTCTTATATGTTATAATCCACTCCCCAAGGCTTAAGAAGTTAGTTTTATAGTGAAAACAAAGCTGCTGGTGCCTATGTTAACATCGAAACGGCAGTGTGTCCCAATGCTACTGCTTTTTAAATAATCTTTGCATACTTGAACAGACTCTGACAGAGACAGACTTGCAGTAATATAGCAGATACAAATTCAGAAAAGTTATGAAACATTTACTTGTTAGCTTAAGGTTTTCTTTTCTAATATAATAAATGTTTCTTTTCATAACATTTGCGGCAAATACATTATTAAGTTGACAGCTTATTTAGTTCTGCTGCTATGTAATTTAAATAAGACTATTTGTCTTTTTTTAAAGTTAGCTGAGCATTCCCAAAAATAATACAAATATTAAAATCTAACATAAAAAAAGAGTCTACAGACTGTAGCATTAATATCGTAATTTCAGTGTTGATTTCATGCATTGGGCCGTGTGATCCAACACATGCTGTTTTATAATATATAAATAAAGAATTATTAAATGTAACATTTTCTGCATGCATTGATGCTTGTCGCCATTTGGCTCAAGTGATTATAATGTAACACAGATACCTTGGTTTATGTTTCATTACCAGCTTTGGGAATGGAAAATGCCCAGTTATATAAAGATTGGCTTCATATGTTTACCTATATTGCCGGTACAGTATATGTATTTCTCCAAATTAAATAGCAGAGGCTGAATCATAGCGAATGCTATGTGTTAAAACCACAATAAAATGTGGTGAAAACTGGGTGGAAAATGTCATTTTAGAACAAGTTTGCTTCCCGTATATATTTTTTATTCCATTTTAGAATGTTGGTATAAAGATTCTTTTCCTGTAATTTTCAGTGTTGGGTTTTTCAGTGTGCTGGGACAGTGAACAGTAGGTGCTAAATAAGTGTGAAATAGTCGCGGGGCCCAATTTGGATCACAGGGAAAGCACTAATGCTATTGCAAATGTAATTAGTGCCTGATTTTGAGCTGCTACTGAGTTTGCTCTGTGAAGTGATTTTGGTACCAGGCTTCGCAGAGTTTTTCTGCCTGCACTATTGCGTATAGCGTTGCAAAATTCTGTGTTTATCAAAAATTGGGCCACAGGGTCTCTTCAATTCATCCAAACAAAGCGCATCTAAATACAGCCTTCTTTAAAATCACTTTACATGTGTTTACAGAAAAAAATGCACATCAAAGGATTTTTTTTTTCTTATGGTGCGTTGTTTATGAAAAATATAACATTCTGTAGTTTCGTCTAATATGCATTGGCCAGTCTTCCTCTTTGTCTTGTTTTGTACTCTCTGTGTCAACAGTGAAATATTAAAGTCTTTGGGTAGGAAACTTGTTTTTTTTTTTTCTTAATTGCTACACGTTTGCAATCTGTTTTCCATTCCAACCAAAAAAACAAAAAAAAACTGCAGGAATTTATCTTGAAAACATTTAGAACCGAACGCGTAGCCAACCACCAATCCAATTAAAATCATAAATACTGTGTGTATTTCCACTTTAAACGCCGAATGGGGGAAATCGTTCCAGAGTTTCTGGTTGATTTTTCTTCATAACTGATGTGGACTCAAGTGGAGTTGGAGATGCTTTGGATCTTAATTAGGCAAAGCTAAGCTCATGCATTCCATCTAATAGGAGGTCACGCCTGAATGCTCCTCACCCCACATGGGCCAGATGGTGTAAACCTGTACCAGTGGCTTATTAAAGGTTTATTAAACCAGCATCCGGCAAGCTGACTTCTTAAGATTTATTACATCATTGCAGAGTCTTGTGTCTCTCAATTGAGTGTCCGCTTAAGAAGTTTACTGTGGTATGCAGTGAAATATTGATCAGTCACAGATAAACTGAATACATTGAAAAAGATTTCCAGCCTAAGCCTCTGTCTTTGAATTTAAGTTTAATTTAGTATTTCTAAATTTAAATTTAGTACTATTGAGTAATGTTTAATAGTTATGGATGATAAATTACATATAAGTACAGTAAGGAATGGTTAAAAAAAAAAAAAAAATTGTAAATTGAACTATATAAATGTGCAGTGGACCAGTTTGCACTGCACAACAGTGGTAACAGTAATCAAGAGTGAAGTATGCTGTTTTAACTTCAATCAAAGTTATGGTCTCTTTTCACTGTTATTTACAGTGTAAATGAACGCATGTTTTTAATTTTCTCAAGTACGGGGGACTATCCATCCTTTGGATGTGTAAACGTAGGAGTTTGAAGATCACGTCTGCTTTCTGCTTTGTGGAGACAAGAGGTTCTTTGTTATGCTTTTCGTGGAAGAGCAGGGTTGTCTTAATACCAGGATAGCTTCATTCCCTGCTCTTGTCTCCCCGCACTTGGCACTCCACTAGGCGTTGGTATCCTGTGCTGCTGCTCTCCAGCAGGGACATTCCCATATTTGTTCATGTTTAATTTCTGAAGGCCAGGGTGCTCTGCTTAATGTCCTGAGCGCAGGAGGATCACAAACGCAGGAACTCACTTTCTCTTACGTAGGAGATTTCTTTCTCTCTTTTATTGGCGATGGTAGCTTTTCCTCCTGGCCGTGCATTCCTGGCGTGTCATCCCCTCCTACATCCTGGACTGTGCTGTTCTACTGCAGCTGTTACTCTTCAGGATGGTTTTCCAAGCATGCCTGGTGCCATCGTCACTGCTTGGAAGGAAAGCAGTGCAGCGGAAGACTTCCTCGATGATGTCATTCTGATAGAACAGGAGTTTATGCAGAAAGGCCTGCATCAGCGGAAGGACGGCGTTAGGGCGTTTGTTAAGATTCTCGTCAGAATATGTTTGATGTCGTCTTGGATCAGGCGTGATGCCTGTCATTATACCCTCCTGATATGTCTTGAGTTGTCTTTACCTGGGCAGCAGTGTGGAGTAGTGGTTAGTGCTCTGGACTCCTGACGGGGGGGTTGTGGGTTCAATCCCCAGTGGGGGACACTGCTGTTGTACCCTTGAGCAAGGTGCTTTACCTAGATTGCTCCAGTAAAAACCCAACTGTATAAATGGGTAATTGTATGTAAAAATAATGTGATATCTGTATAATGTGAAATAATGTATAATGTGATATCTTGTAACAATTGTAAGTCACCCTGGATAAGGGCGTCTGCTAAGAAATTAATAATAATAACAATAATAATAATAATAATAATAATAATAATAATAATAATAATAATAATAATAATAATAATAATAATAAAGAAAGGTCCCGTCTGCTTAGTCAAAACGTGTGCTGCAAACTTGTATTGTGATGTCGCAGTTTCCCTGTGATTTTCTGCATTGAATTTGAATTGTTACTGACGTTACTTAAATGCCTGGGCTAAGTTCTCCTGCATGATCATATACACAGCCTGTAAAACTAGACATCGGGAGTATGTGTGTACTGTAAACGCATCTGAACCGTGAGTCCACCGGACAAGAGGGAGCAGTAATGCTTGACGTTGCCATCTAGTGTGAGCTAAGGAAAGTACAGCTGTGTACACTGCGATTTCATTAAGCACTTGTGCTACATTCTTTATAGGAATGCATTGAATGAAAGGATCAAAGCAGAGCAGACTGGGGTATTGTTTCCCCTATGAAAAGGTGATCAAGTGTCTGGTGCTCTCCTGGATCATGCTTGTGAGTGTAGCGCTATACCCTGCCCTGTCCGCGCTGGTTCAGTGATACAGACGGTGCTGCTGAAGATGAAAGGTAAAGAGATATGGGTCAGCAGCTGGAGAGATAAGCACGCTGGTGAGAGCACACAGGAAGCGTTTTAAGAGAACGATGAGAAACTGATAGCCTTGGATACCGGGTTTCAAGCAAGTTTGTCTCCCTTTTCATCTAAAATTAGAAGCAGTTAGAAACGTTTTGTCTTGCTTTCCTCGCTAGTTTATTAAAGTAAGGAGAGTAAGTTAGTTACCATTACGAGAAGTCATTCGTTTTTTCGATAAGACTTTACATTAAGTGTCTCTAATTACTGTGTAGTTTTTTAAATTTTTTATTAAAGCAACATAATAGCACCTTGCTGTTGGTAGATCATTCTGAAACGGACACAGCCATGGCAGGGAGGAAAAAGAAACCGAGGATTTCTGGAAAATTGAGAGCTGTCATGGGGTTTCCATTGGAAGAGGTTTTAGAAAACTTCCATCTGGTTCATTGTTTTCCCCTTGGGCTCACAGTCCTCGTTGTCAAGGCTACTGAGCCACACCTGAAGGTAGGAAGCGGAGCTGGTCCGGCCCTCAAGGGACCAGGGCAGGAGGTTTTCCTTTCAACATTGATACGAGAACTGAGCCAGTTTGTCTGATGGACCTCAGATCCTCCCCTTCTTGAATTGATTCCTCCCTTTCAGGTCTCTTTTAAAAGTTCAGACAGGAGCTGCGGTCAGTCACTTGTGGTTTATACAGCAAGCAACAGAACAGGTCAGAAAGTAAGGAGCTCTGAGGAACCGCTGATCTACAGGCTATTCCAGAGGCACTCGGACTGACAGGTATTCTGAGCTGTAGACAGTGCATATCAGCGATTACAGAAATATGTTACAAGCTTCGTTGATTTACTGCCACGGTAACTCAGTCATGCTACAGACTAAATAGGTATAGCACAGGCGGATGCAGAGCAAGAAAATAGAAACCCTTGCCTCAGCATTGTCCAATGGACAGCCAGGAAGGCACTAATTGATGGCAAAATGTCACATTCTTTTTTTCATACATTTATCATCAATGTTGCATAACCTGGAGAATCAGTACGCCTGCTTTTTTTGAGTAGGGATATGATTAATAGACACTGTTTCTCAGGATTCAAATGATT
Source organism: Acipenser ruthenus (assembly GCF_902713425.1). Taxonomy (NCBI): domain Eukaryota; kingdom Metazoa; phylum Chordata; class Actinopteri; order Acipenseriformes; family Acipenseridae; genus Acipenser; species Acipenser ruthenus. Next base: position 1,052,075 of record NC_081203.1, on the reverse strand, counting down.
TCTTAGACTGAGATCCTCTGATCTTCTAATATGAATATAGACCAAAGAACACCAGGCTGGCTCACTCCTCGTGTTTGCGGTTCAGTTTGGGTATTATATTTTGAGTGGTGTCTACTTTCTGGAATTCTTCTGACCTTCTCTCAACCTTGGTCGCCCTGGCATATATGTTGTGTTACACATACTGTCAGTCACAGCTGTTTGGGATTTGCATTCTTATAACAAGCCTTGTTAAATACATTGCATAAAGAATATGCATTTAAAAAAAAAAAAAAAACTATCCCTTTTGTACACATGCTTCTAAAACTAACCACTTTCAACACTGTATCCAAAGGGGTTTATATTAGATGTGGAAATTATTTTTAAAAAAAACTGTCTCTCATATGCTTTTCAGCTATTTCTAGTAGGCTTCTTTCATGCAAGATATGAAACAAATGTGTAGGAGAAGTAATACCATAATATGCCTCTAATGATACTTTGAGGTTTATTTTATAAGCCCTGCATTGTCGCTGGGTGACCTGGGTATAAACTACAGTCATTAGCAGGTTTATTACTAGGAACTGGAAGCACAATACTGTGGCATCTGATTGTTATGCATCTATATAGAGCACTGGGCTGTGACCATGCAAGCTTCTGCTCTGTATTCAATTAGAGGGGTTTTCTTTAAAGGAAAGGAAATCTCCTTGACAAGCTTGTTTATGTTACTTGTTTTAGTATTACACAGTGTGTTTAGGATATCCATCTGATTGCTAACTAAAGGATTCATGTTGGATCTTTCTTTCCCCGTGGAGTTGCTTCATCTGTTGGGCTTCGGCACTTTGAATTCCATTTCCTATCGCAATTTGTGTTATTTTGGTATGTTTTTTGTTTTGTTTTGTTTGTTTTTTGCTGTGCACTTTACAACCAGTTTGTGGGTGGTTTACATCTTGGTAAATTACAACTGCACATTGCAAACACACACACATTCCCAACATCAATCAGGCCTCCTCTGTTTATGCAAGGATCCGATGGTTTGATATCTGGGCTATGAGTGATTTGGCAGCCTGCGAGTGTGTAGCCTTCTCCTGGAATAATGCCTCTCACCTCATCCCCGAGGAATGAGATCCTTTGGCCTCGTGGTCTTGCTGTATTCCAAGTAAATTGTGGCACAAACACAGAGATGACATCAGAACTAGGACGAGGGTCTGAGAGGAAGTGGAGACAGACAGACAGGGATTACACTGCCCAAGAGAAAGCTCTGGTCTTGAGTTTAGAATCCTGGATAGTCAATGCTGGTTGGGAGAGGAAATTTAAGATAAAGGGGGCTCCTCCTGTATATGTTGGGCATCATTGAGCTGTGTTTCCACTATAGTTGTTGTGGGGTCTTGGTGACATAGTTGGAAATAACCTTGCTTTATCAAAGCTCCTTAAAGATGTTTCAGTAGGAAAAAAAAAAAGTCTGTACTCAAAAATGAAAGAGATCTGTCCCCAACAAAACCGCCATTGCTTCCAGACAGTTCATGAAAACGATTGCTTCTGATTTTGGCAGGAGTTTGCAAAAGCGATAGAAGCGACATGTGAAAAATACATTCACAGGACAGTCATGTATTTACTAGAACCAGTGGTGTGATATAAGGTTAGGGCTAGGGTTAGGGTTAGGTTACACCGCCCTGCTGTTTAGTTTTTCCAGGAACCCTCATTTCACAAATACATCCATGGTAACAGCAATGCAATGACCCAGGTCACGACCTCCCCTGTTCTGAAGCACCTCACTGATATGTCAACCACCAGACCACTGGGTTACTGGTGTGTTCAGCTTTGGCATTTAACTTTTCCCAACCCATCTCTATGTGCCAGGGAATGCATTAAAGAGCACAAAGAAATGGGTTATTAATCCCGTCTGACGAGGAGTCCCAAAGGTGTAGCACTGGTGATCTGATAACACTGCTCTGGGATGAACCTGTCATTTCTGCTTCTTTGAAAAAAAAAAAAAATAGAAAAAATAAGCTCTAGCCACTTTCTTGATTGAGAATGTGATTTCGGCATTGCCACGGCAGCCTTCTCAAACAGCAGATAAAAAAGAAATTAAATTGCTGCAGACTTAAAATGTCACCAGTCCTGTCGTTTTATTACAGGGGCGATCCATAACTGAAATTGGATTTCTTATGAAGTATACGCCTCGATGCGTTACCGTCATTATTAACATTCTTGCTCGCTTCTCTTCCCTGTAACAAGGATTTGTAATTTCAGTGTTTTTTTTTTGTTTTTTATAGCAGATTCAAAAACAATAAGAACTAAGAGACTGGCAAAAAAATATCTTTTTGTTTTTATAAGTAAAAGAAAATCTCCAAGACATGAGGACTCAGACAGTTTGAGAAAACAGTTGAGAAAGCGACCAGAAAAAAAATACTACTACTTATAATAATAATAATAACAACACTAATGTAAATACAGTTTGCTTGTATAAACAGCCTATAAAACGATCTGTATCACAAAGGTTTCCACAACAAACAGAATTATTTTTATATGATGTCTCATCAGTAGAGTTCAGATGCTGCTTAGGTCAGCATTAAAAAAAAAAAAGTATTTAGCGCTGGCAGTGGCAGCACAAAGGATCTGTTTGTTTTTTTTATTCCTCCCTGGAGATTAAAAGCTTTTAAATAACACTCTGAAGGCCTTTCATTTCTTCAGCAGGTACCTGGGACCACGCCCAGACTGTGCATACAGTGTATGTTTAGCTTTGTAAGGCAAATTAAAAGGAGGACTGCTTGACACCTTCAATCTTATTAACACCTGTGTTGTTATTGGAGACCACTGATTTACACTGGATCCTTTTTTTTTTCTTTTTTACAGTTTACCTCTGTTTGTCAGATTGTACCCATGGTGATACGCGTCTGTTTATTCTAGACCCGGTATTAAATGCAGTAAAAACAGAACCCCCTATCTGTATCATGATGGTATTATCCCTGTTCCAGAGACACCCTTATGGGGGAAGCATATTCTAGGAAATATATTCCACTTTACTTTGCAATATACAGGTATTGCAATATTTTTCATATTAGCAAGTATTTTAATTATTTTTCTTAATGTGTGTTGTTTTGCTGTCATCTGTAGTAATTCAACTCAATTCCCAGTGGCCCGCTGAAGCTCCTGAATCAAGCCCTTTTTATTTAACCACGAGTCAGAACTGTAGTTATTTTCACAGGAAGAGCATACCACTGCAGAGGTCTGTTATTAGTCACTCATGGAGAAAAACACACAGATTTGGTTATGTGTGCATCATTGAGGTCTGTTTGTTTGCGGTATGAATTCGACATGGATAAAGGATACAGAGTGCTGCCTAAATATTTATGCACGACTGTTTAAAAGATCCCTTAATACAGCATGATGTAATGGTATGAAAATAAATTGTTGGCCTCACTTGGCTCCCTTTTAATCAAACGAAATCCTCTGGCTCTTGGAAACCCAAAGCCTTTTGATGAGAGAAAATCGCTGGTTTTATCGTTTTGTTGTTACTGTTGCATTGCAACGCTGTGCTGTTTGCAGGCTGCGCTTTTGCAGTTAAACTAATTGTTATGTGGGATATGTTTCTGGGTAATCATTCAGCTGGGGCTTCATACACAATTCTGTTTCACAAATGACAAAAATCTAAGAACAGGACAGTTCTATAACACTTCTCGTGCATGGTTTGTAGTGAGACTGGCATAGATCTGAGCATCTTCTTACAGGACCTGTCTGTGACAATCCCCAGCATGCATGTGTTAACAATGCTAATTCATATGCACAAGCAACGGCACAGAGACATTTATAGGAGGGATAAAAGGTGCCGGTCATAATTTCACTGCAAAACTGGGAAGGCTTCCACTGTCTTTTTCAGGTCATCTGTTCAGAATAAAAGGCTCAATGTGTGTGTGGTCTAGGTGGCTCTCCATAGGGTAGTGGATCTACAGCAATCCCTGGGCAGACAGGGCAATCCTAATGCAGCTAATTAGTCGTTGTTATTTGGGGGTGCGGGGGAGGGGGAGTAATAGTTTTTTTCCTTGCAGACAACGTAACACCGCATGCAGAATTTAAAAGTGTGGAGATCTCCAGTGTTTTCCTTTTAACCAGCATTGACCAGCTTTTTCTTTGCTGAAATTGGGCTTTTGGAATAAGAAGCCAGTCATTTTGAACAGTTGTTTTTAGCACATCCCTTTTGACACGAGGCTTATCTCTGAATACATTGCAAGTATATGAGAGACGAAAGAGAAACATCAGAATAAACCAAAGCATTTGTCGTATATTTTGTACGATGTGTGTTCTGCAAATAATTGTGCAAATGATTAACACCTAGACATTCTCAATCTGGCACAGCAGCCAATGCCCAGAGATTCAGATTTGCATATATTCCATATCCATGGCTCAGGTTACCAGCTTTGTTTCTTTTGTGAAATTCCACCTGGTCTCATTCCATTTGTGGCAAGCTAGGACTGGGATCTGTGCAGCTGGGGCTAAACAATACATTGCCAGCTTACATTCCTGGGGTCACAGAATGCAGACGTCCTTAAATCACTAATCTAAGACCAGGCTCAGCTCCCTGTGCTTTGATCCGAGAGATTCTGTTTTGAGCAGAAATCCAGTTTACATGCATGTGATTCCTGGTAGGCTGCACATACATACTAGTGGTAAAATGAGATTAGTGATACTGTATCTAGAATAAAGCATGCCGTAGAACTCAAGTAGCAGGCAGTGTCGTTACAGATTCAGACCCATCGCAAGTGAAATGAGGTTAAAAGTTCTATAACCACACTGAGCTTTACTCTTTTGCTTAGTGGTTAAGATGCTCATTTGTGGGCATGAGTTCTCACCCAGCCTCCATCTTGTCCATACTTTCACTGTTACTCAACATCAGGAGGGAAAGAGATTTTATTTAGCCACCGAAAGTCTGCAATCCTGCAAGTCTGCAAGTCTGACACTTAGGATGGCCAGCATGCTGCATGCTGGGGCCGTCTGTCTAACAGCTGTTCCGACACTGAAGAATGTTTCAGAACGGTGGTCTTCTAAGAACAGGGCGCAAGTTCAATGCAGGAACCCTGTGAACCCCCAGGTGTTGGGGAAGGGGGCAGTATTTCAACCGGCTTCAGAATTTCAGCTGTTTCTCGTGCAGGCAAGACAACATTGATTTTGATGTAAAAATATTTGGTTTTGTGGAGTAAGTGCATTCCACCCTGGGCTGCCTCATTTATCAATGCACTCTTTTACATGATAATACCTGAGCCAGATTAGCTTGCAGAACTTCTTCTCCTTTAAGCTCTGTGTTTGCCTGCAAACCGAGAGATAATGTTTTTTTTTTTTTTTAACATGCAAATTTCTATTAAATGTATTCATATATTAATGTATTAATTTGTAAATCTGCAGGGGGAATGGAGGGCACTTTCTTCACGCAATGGGGGGTGTGGTAGGGGGGGCGGGGAATGGTACCATTCCATTCCACACCAGTGCCCCATGGTGGTTATCACACCACAACACATTGTGCTTGAACCCATGCCACGCTTTGGTTTGGTGGGGCAGCCTTTGCGTTCGGGATCCCTCTCCGCACATCACTGGCCGTGCTGCTGCATGATGCATGCAGGGCAATACAAATCCACAGCAGGCTGGCAGCGTTACCTGCTAATTTATTTTGAATGAGGTAAACATGGTTTCTAGGTCAATTCCTCTCCCTGTGTCTGTCAGGACTCATCCATCCTTGCTTTTCTTTGTGCACACTTGGCAAGCGCGATCGCTCCAAGGCACAAGGCAGATAATCAGTTCTCTTTGCCTCAATCATGTCTTTGGAGAGAGCCTGGCTACTGCTTTGCACTGTCTCTCTCTCTCTTTCTCTCTCTCTCTCTCTCTCTCTCTCTCTCTCTCTCTCTCTCTCTCCGCTCTTTCTCTCCTTGTAAATTAATTCAGTGAACAGGATAGTAGAGGTACTCCGGTATAACATTTTGCCACAGTATTTTTGCAGTATTTTTGCATGCTTTTCCCATGGCTGTACTATGCATTTACTACCATAGTTTATCCTGGTTTGCCACGTCAATTAATATGCTTACCATACCTTGCTAATCTGTACAATGCTTAGCTATGCTTTACCACGCTTTCACTGTATTACATTTTGCTATGCTTTTACTAGGGGAAACTTTAATAAGGGTAAATATAGGAGGCAGTGTGGTCCACTGGTTAAAGAAACCGGCTTGTAATCAAGAGGTTTCCGGTTCAAATCCCACCTCAGCCACTGACTCATTGTGTGACCCTGAGCAAGTCACTTAACCTCCTTGTGCTCCGTCTTTCGGGTGAGATGTAATTGTAAGTGACTCTGCAGCTGATGCATAGTTCATACACCCTAGTCTCTGTAAGTCGCCTCAGATAAAGGCGTCTTCTAAATAAACAAGTAATAATAAATATTAAGAATGATTGATTGAATTAATATAAAAAAATACATGTATATTTTCTTTTCTTTTCTTTTTTTTTTTTTTACTTATGTCAAGGTTAAATTTAGTGTCGTTCCCTAATAAATGGTCCTGTACTTTAAATAAATCAAAGCTCCAATGTAAATGACAGCTGCATGTACATTACATTAGTCCTATAAGTTGAATCTGCTCCTGTCAGTCCTGGTGGTTTGCTGCATTGTGTCAGTGATACAGTGCAGAGGTAGATTTCATACGGAAGAGTAGCCTGTGCTTACATCTGTAGCAGTTCATTGATTTTCACAGAGACAGGCATGCTTTAGTGGAATAAACATGAATCATAAAACAGATGTGCAAACGACCTGGATCCAGTAATTCACAGCCGGAGGGAGTCAGAGAAGCTTCCTTTAAGCTGGATTTTATTGATTCATTCTTACGCTGGACTCTGGACTTTGTTTGTCCTATGGTTTCTTTATTACTCATTTTATTGTCTGCTTATTGGATGTCTGGTCTCCCAGAATCTTGGACTCTAAGGTTACCGTACCGTAGGTAAGGTAGTCCAAGATTATTGTCAAAGAGGATCTTTGAAATCATTAAACTCTTTGACTTTCTCTACACCAGTGTGAACCAGTGCACACATAATGGTGCAGTAAATGCACGGTACTTGAAAGGGTTCAGATACCTGCATTAAATCCAGAGTGTATCGGATTATACCCAAATGCAATCGGAAACGTCTATAGGAGACCAGGAGTGTATGATAAAGCGTTTGATGAAGCTTGGTGCCAAATCAAGACAGTTATCATGTTCACCGTGTAAGTGGAGTGTGACAGACAGACAGACAGACATGATCAGTGCATTATGGTGCATGAGGAGAACCCATAAAAAATGATTTAAAAGAAGTGATATCTGGCATCCGTATTGTACTTAATAGGCGATTGGGATAAGAATCAACTGGAAATGTCATGACATACTGTTCCTTTGTTAAGACTTTTCTTGATTTTTCTGTTTCAATAGAAAGGTTTGTTGGAGAACGGATGGGCGTTTCGGTTTACAAAGAAATCAATCTTTTTTTGATTTACGTTTCCGGGTTGCCATCACTTTTTCCATGCAGGCAGCCTCACCAAACCGGAGGGTTGCGTGCTGAATCTCATCAGGCTCTGTGTTGTCCAGCAGCGTTTGTTTATGATCTTCAGAAAATCGCTCCTCTTTTCCAGTGGTGACTAACCAATCAGTTACTGGAGGAGCTGAAGGGCAGTTACTGGTTACTATGGAGATACAAAACTCTAAATATTATTGTCTTGGCGCCAGATCCCCATTAAATAAATAGTGGATTGTTTTGTGTATACCACACAGCTTCATCCTGTGTCTGATGTAGATGTTAGCAGGTGAAGGTAAAGTCAGACCCCCACTATCAGGGTTCACTGGGCGTTTGTAAACCTAGACTTAAGGCTTCCTTTTGTCAAATGCCATTCTTTTCTGACAAGTTTGTCATTTTTAGTACTTAGTCCTTGTTTTTAGGTGTTTCTTTTTGTAAAACGCTTCAGGATGGCTTTGGCAGTGAAAGGTGCTGTAGAAGTCATGCAAACTCTTCCAAGTGTCTTCGATAGTATAAAAGTTAGATCTGTTTTGAAAAAAAAAAAAAAAAAAAAATCTGTTTTGAAAAATAAGAAGAAAAAGAAAATCAATGAGGTTCTAATATTTTTGTCGTTTTTAAAATGAACTTGCTGTACAAGAAGTTTCATTAGTGTCCTAAAAGTTCAAGTATGCTAATGTAATTATATATTCTCCCCTACAGTTTGCAAATATCACACAGGAGTTCAATAGGCTTGGACAATGAAAGACAAACAATGTATTCAAGGCACAGCATGGCCTTTATAAAACAAACAATACAAACCAGATACACCTGACACGACCTCGAGGCAACAGGCAATATCACATGGGATCGGAATAAAACCATTGGAAAATAAATAAATAAATGCTGCCAAAATATTCTACAAAGATTGATACATTCTGCTGGATTGCTGGCAATACTATAGCATGCTGAAATAAAATAAATATATATATATATATATATATATATATATATATATATATATATATATATATATATATATATATATATACAGTATATAGATATATACACACACACACACACACACACACACACACACACACACACACAATCGTGTATTTATACTGGTCATTGTTTGTTTGGGGGGGGTTGAAACTATGTACCTAGGATCTGAGCATCATTTTTTAATATACTTAATACTAAAATGTTTTATTTTTCTTTAACATTAGAAATATCCAATGAGTGCATGTGACAATCTAGCTGATATCTCGAGAACACACTGGCAGCAGGACAGGTCAGGGGAACAGGGGCTTCTCTAGTCGTCCCCTTTTAGATTGAGTCACACACTCACTCGTAACCCCTTTCAGCCTCACACAGCCGTTTTCTTCCTCAGCCTTAAATGGTATGTTAATGCTTTTTTTATTCTCTGTTCCTCCACCAAAACCCAGCACCACCGAGTGGTGGCGGCTGCTTAAACACACTAGCGGATTGGGAGCGAGTCAGTCCAAAGGCATCCCATTACAGGGACCCTGCCAAACCTGAGTGCTCAGTGAGGAGGAGAGCAGAGGAGAGCAGAGCAGAGGAGGCTGTATAAAAGCACTAAGAATGACTAGAAGCTCACCACATTCTGTCTGCTGTCAAAAGAGAAGGGCTGTCTTTCTCCTCTCCTGCTATTCCCCTGCTCCCTCGCAGCAGCAGCAGCAGCAGCAGATTCAATCCTGCCTGCTTGTCTGGAATCAAACCCAACATTTGAAAAATAAATTTGAGACAATAATTTTATAATATAGGGAGACACTTTTTTTTTTTTTTTATATAGATAAATATTAATAATTGTATTATAAATTGCTTTATTTTTTATTTCCGAAGTGGGTCTATTAAATTTCCACTATAGGATTTTAAATTAAGCAAATCTCTGAATTTCTACAGCTTAAGGTAAGCTAACTTTTTTTTTTTTTTTTAATTCTTTTTAAACTTAAATGGGAGACTGTTTTTTATTTTATTAAAATTTTGTATTATTATCATATTTATAACAGCCTAATAGACATAATACTATGTATTTTACTTTTCAAAAATTATTTCAGTTAATTGTTTTAAAAAATCCACATATTTCTAATCAATATTTGTTATAGTTTTTTTTTTTTTAGTTTTGTTTAAATACTGATGCAGGATAGCTTTTGGAATTTTTTTTTTTTAT